>NC_134690.1:195728495-195970995 GCF_050947455.1 Rhinoderma darwinii | reverse complement strand
TCTCAGGCTTGTGTAATACTGTGTTATTCCTGTTTGTGCAAATTCCAAAAAGTTAGTAAATTCTCCATTTACTAAATCTGTAGTGTGCTATCTGTTAAATTATAACCCTCATCCGTCCGTCCGATACACTGTAACAGCACTGTGGGCAAGCTTCCAGTGTAGCTTCATTGCGTTTATTATGCCTTTACTGTGACATTACAGTGTGTATTTTCTCTATGCTGTGACATCTCTTTGTGCACTATCCGTGTGCATTCCCGAAAGACACAAGGCACAGAATGTAGAGCAAAGTAATGCAAAGCTTTCCTGTTCTGAACTGACTGCTAAGGATAGTCATGGTGGTCGCCCCATTCTATGTTTTGCTGTACGGTCCAATAGCTATTTTTTATGCCCCTGCCTATTATGTACAGTATGCTTCTGCACTGAGAGAGCAAATCCGAATATTCTGAGGTATGAAAAATTATTGACAGGGTGAAAAACAGTTGTTGCAGAATTATTACAGAGTTTTGATATTGACTGATAACAAATTTAATGTATACAGGGTGAAGAAAAAGTATCGTTATAGTAACTTATCAATTATTATACCCGTCAGTGAACAACTAGTACTGTATATTCAGTAAACCACTCTATGTGATGAAATAATGATGCACTACTATAATGAATTTCGCATTTGCCTTTACTGCCATCTGGTGTGTAAAAAAATAACAAAACAATAAAAAACAAAAACTTTAGAATAAGTATCTGAATTATTTATTTATTATTATCCTTATATTATTATATATAATTTGAGAGTAAAAATATTGACTACAAAGTAGATAGAGTAAAGCAAAGTCAATTACTGGATTCACTTAATAAAACTTGCTATTCACAAATTTTAAAAGGCAGGGATATAAATACTGTCATGGTGACCAATGCAGCTAGTGTGGTAGCCATCAGACTGGCAGAAGTTGTCAGATGAAGTCAATGTTATAAACTCTAAGCAATCGCTTTTTGTTAATAGAATTCCCTGACAATAAGCAGATGACATTATGTCCTGTTGTTACGTTCAGCTGTTATCTGAGGGGGAACCTAGCAGCAATTGTTACATTTCCCTGCAGCAACGCCACAAGAAAAATGTAGCACTACATGGTTGTTATGGTTCTTACTGAAATCGATGGGCCGTCTGTGTAACGTTTGGACATGCTTGGTCCTCCAGAGCGAGAAACGGTCATTCTGGCTTCTTTCCATTCTGGCTAATAGATGTGGTGACCTCCCATCTATTAATTCAGAATTCCCTAATATTATATCTGAAAAAGGGTTTTCTAAACCGGACAACCCCTTATAGCATTTCTTATAGTGCAAGTATAGATAATAATAATTCATTGGTGGTACGAAACTGTTAAAAACAAAATTAAGCATTACACAGTGTCCATTCATATCATATCATATCATATCATATCATATAACAGGACAGGTCCTCTAGGGGGCGGAATTGCAACTCTATGAGATGACATTATAATGCTTTTTGTATTCCTTATTTTCAAATTTGCCTTTACTGCCATCTGGTGTTCATACACAAAATATTAAAAACCATATATTATCATTAGCATAATTTATATATTATTATCTCATCCTAAAGCATTATTAATATAGTTATATTCAATTGATACAAAACTGCCTTACAGATAATAGTCATTGATATTTTAAATTTTTAGAACTATTTTAAACATAAATCTGAAGAATAATAAAACATAAAATGTAATTTGTATCACAGTAGATCAGTGGTCAGCACTGTTGGCTTTCAGCACTTGGGTGCTAAGTTTAAATCAGACTAAGGCCGGATTCACACGAGCGTGTGCGTTTTGCGCGTGCAAAAAACACGGCGTTTTGCATGCGCAAAAGGTCCATAACAGATCCGTGTGTCAGCAGCGTATGATGCGTGGCTGCGTGATTTTCGCGCAGCCGCCATCATTATGACACTCTGTTTGTATGTTTGTAAACAGAAAAGCACGTGGTGCTTTTCTGTTTTTATTCATAGTTTTGCCTACTGTAGCACGCAGCACACGGAAGTGCGTCCGTGTGCCGTGCGCGGTTTTCACACACCCATTGACTTCAACAGGCAAATATAGGACATGTTGTGAGCTTTACGCAGCGGACATACGCTGCGTGAAAATCAAGGACAGTCTGAACGGCCCCATTGAGGAACATAGGTCCGTGCGGCATATTATACGTTCGTTTGAATAAGCCCTAAGGGCAATATCTTCATGCATTTACTCTAAAATCATATGGAAAGTTTTATTGACTTAATGAAATTGGTTCTAGTGCTTGGTACTTGAGATAAGAAAACTAGATTAGACTGATGTGAATGATCACAGTCTGGGATGGTATTGCAGAATGTTGGCTCTATATAGGCACCATAGAATAAATACATAAACATTTAAAGGCTATGTACACCTTTGAAAATATTATTTTTTTTGAATATAAAAATGTGTATCAGTGTGATTGGTGCAACTTCCTAATCACTTTTTATTAAAAAATATTTTTACTTTTTGATATACAGCTGCTTTGTATTCTGTATATAGAGCAGCTGTATAGTGCGCTAACACTTGAATCCGTCAGCCACGCAGGATCCACCTGTTATCGATCACATCTAAGTTATGACACGTAGGATCCACCTGTAATCTATTACATCTATGTTATAAACTTAGATGTGATCGATAACAGGTGGATCCTACGTGTCAGAGGACCCGCTGTCACTGAACCCGTCAATCCTGACGGACACAGGTTTCAGCACTAGATACAGCGGCTCTGTATACAGAATACATAGCCGCTGTATATCAAAAAAGTAAAAATAATTTTTAATAAAAAGTAATTAGAAAGTTGCACAAAACACACAGATAGATAGATCTATATATTTATTTTTTTTTAAAACTAAAAAACTTTTCAAAGGTTTACATAGCCTTTAACTTGCCAGAGACACACAGGACCAGCTTTCAGCCAAGCCGTCAGGTCAGACATGCTGACCTGACGGTTAGATACAGTTTCTATGTATACAGTATACTTTGAAGTTGTATCTTAAAAAGTAAAAAACTATTTTAAATAAAGTAAATTAAGAAGTTGCTCAAAATCACATAAAACATTGTTTTATTAGAAAAAATTAGTTCAAATGTGTATATTACCTTGAGGCTGGGTTCACACGACCTATTTTCAGACGTAAACGAGGCGTATTATGCCTCGTTTTACGTCTGAAATTAAGGCTACAATACGTCGGCAAACATCTGCCTGTTCATTTGAATGGGTTTGCCGACGTACTGTGCAGACAACTTGTCATTTACGCGTCATCGTTTGACAGCTGTCAAACGACGACGCGTAAAAATACAGCCTCGTCAAAAGAAGTGCAGGACACTTCTTTCAGATGTAATTTGAGCCGTTCTTCATTGAAGTCAATGAAGAGCAGCTCAAAATTTACGGCTGTCAGAGAAGCCTCGCAAAATGCGAGGAGGAGCAATTACGGCTGAAACGAGGCAGCTGTTTTCTCCTGAAAACAGTCTGCCTTTTCAGACGTAAAAGCCTCTCATCGTGTGCACATACCCTTAAGGCCTGTGCTGCACTGCAACTTTTTGTAGCGCAACTGATTGATTTTAACTACTGAGTGACAGCTGCAGTCCACAGGATTTCATGCAATCAATATATTCCTTTGGACTTCAGCTGCAGCTTGATAGTTAAAATCAATCAGTTGCGCTATAAAAAGTCTCTGTTGAAGCCCTGTGATAAACCCAGCAATGCTCAGAAACTTCTTTTACTAATGGAAATATGACTAAACATTTTAAGAAAACTGAAATTTATTTAAATGGACCATTCCTTAGAATATTGTGTCACACTTTAAGCAACAGAGATCTCTGAGCAGTGCCAAAGGCACTTAACGAGGTTGTCCAGACATTGGTAAGTGCCAGAAGCAGAAGGCTCCGGTCACACTATAGTGGCCATGCTGCAGTACTGCAGCTCTATCTGCTTCCGGCACCAATTAGAGCATAACTTCCAGTGCCAGGAGGCAGCTGGAACAGCTGATCAGTGCAGGGTCCAGGTGCCGGACCCCACCCATCATATACTGATTACTTATCCTGTGGTGTTGACAACCCCTCTACAGACTCCCTTCATTCTGAAGATCAGTTGGGGTCCAAGATAACAGACTTCCTCAATCTGATTTTCTCACTTGTATCTATGACATACCACAAGATGGATTTCCCATAAAACTAATAACGCAAATAAAATAACATGAATCATACTTTATATACATTTGTAACCTTTCTGAGACAACAAAGTTTAATAATGTATATAATATCCTTCAGCTGGAACAAACCAGGTGTTTTTTTGTTTTGTTTTTTTTTGGGGGGGGGGGCGTTGTTGTTTGTTTTTTTTTAATTATCCTGATAACAAAATTGCTAATGCTGTAACACTTTTCTTTTAGAATGATATACTCACATTCAATTTTACTTTTATTGACCAATCTCCAAGTGGTGGACTATCACTTAGTTGGAAAGTATTTGACACAACTCCTAACTCAGCTTTTTCTTCTAGCCATTGCTCTATGAGGTTTCCACGTGGATCCTAAAAATAATAATAATAAAATAAATATTACTAGGAATATGGTTATTGCAGGTTAGGCTATGCTTGCATCATGTCTGTGGATTATGTTCAGAGGGACTGTTTGAAACAGTCTGCGGAACATATGCACTAGACATATGCAACTTAAGCCACGCTCCTTTCCACTAAGCCAAATCCAAAATGTGCCAAAATATGCCAGGTTGCGCAAAAATTCTAGACCCAGTCTAGACCCAGAAACTATAACAAATCTAACCCAATATTTCTTATTCATCAGGGTTACTACACTGCAATTATCGCCATTCCCTCCACATACCACAAACCCTCATAACATGTAATATATTATTGCAGAATCTCATGAATGGACATGTCACAGTCTAGTTGATTTGATGAAATAATGCTGTGATGGATTTTAATGTACAATTTGATATGTAGCATCTGAAGTTCAGTAATATACAGTGAAGGAAATAAGTATTTGATCCCTTGCTGATTTTGTAAGTTTGCCCACTGTCAAAGACATGAACAGTCTAGAATTTTTAGGCTAGGTTAATTTTACCAGTGAGAGAAAGATTATATAAAAAAAAACAGAAAATCACATAGTCAAAATGATATATATTTATTTGCATTGTGCACAGAGAAATAAGTATTTGATCCCCTACCAACCATTAAGGGTATGTGCACACACACTAATTACGTCCGTAATTGACGGACGTATTTCGGCCGCAAGTCCCGGACCGAACAGAGTGCAGGGAGCCGGGCTCCTATCATCATAGTTATATACGATGCTAGGAGTCCCTGCCTCTCTGCAGGACAACTGTCCCGTACTGTAATCATGTTTTCAGTACGGGACAGTAGTTCCACGGAGAGGCAGGGACTCCTAGCATCGTACATAAGTATGATGCTAGGAGCCCGGCTCCCTGCACTGTGTTCGGTCCGGGACTTGCGGCCGAAATACGTCCGTCAATTACGGACGTAATTAGTGTGTGTGCACATACCCTAAGAGTTCAGCCTCCTCCAGACCAGTTACACGCTCCAAATCAACTTGGTGCCTGCATTAAATACAGCTGTCTTAAATGGTCACCTGTATAAAAGACTCTTGTCCACAGACTCAATTAAAGGACATGTGTTGCCAGCAAAACATGTTTTTTTTTTTTTTGTTAAACAGTTAGTGTATAGGTGATTAAACATTGTTCTAATTTTTTTATTTTTTTCACGAGTCAGGAAATATTATAAATTGGATTCAATTTATAATATTTCCCAGCACTGGTCACTAGATGGAGCCATTCCCAAAATTGCAGCATTGCATGTGGTAAAGCAACCACATTGCTTTATGCTGCAAAATTGGGTAAAAATCCCTCGCTCTAGTGAGCTCTCAGAATCCCCCCCCTCCTTTATCCTGGCTAGTGCCGGGAGAAACGAGGGGTTTGAACGGTCTAACCTCCTACACTGTGTGTCGCCATTTTTTGAGCTAACACACAGTGTAGAAGGTTAACATACAGTAGTAAACACACACAAACACGAACATACATAGAAATCACTTACCTGCTCCAGTCGCCCCCGCTCCCTCCGGTCCGTCCGCTCCGTCTGCTGCTGCTGCTCCATGTGCACAAGTCCGGAAACCGCGACCGGAAGTAGTAATCTTACTGTCCGGCCGCGACTTCCGGTCCACAGGAAAATGGCGCCGGACGGCGCGCATTTCAAATTGAACTGTGTGGGAGCGGCGCATGCGCCGTTCCCACACAGCGGCGTACACGATAGTGGATGGAACGGGCCCCGTTCGCAGTCCCTATGGGACTGGAGCTGCCGTATTCCATGTCTGTATGTGTCGTTAATCGACACATACAAAAATGGAAAAAAAAATGGCAGCCCCCATAGGGAAGAAAAAGTGTCAAAATAAAAAAAAGTAACACACAAACACACAAATTAATCCAAACGTTTTTAATAAAGCACTAACATCTTTAACATATTGAAAAAAAAATTTGGGTGACACTGTTCCTTTAATCAGTCTGACTCTAACCTCTACAACATGGGCAAGACCAAAGAGCTTTCTAAGGATGTCCGGGACAAGATCATAGACCTGCACAAGGCTGGATTGGGCTACAAAACCATAAGTAAGACGCTGGGTGAGAAGGAGACAACTGTTGGTGCAATAGTAAGAAAATGGAAGACATACAAAATGACTGTCAATCGACATCGATCTGGGGCTCCATGCAAAATCTCACCTCGTGGGGTATCCTTGATCCTGAGGAAGGTGAGAGCTCAGCCGAAAACTACACGGGGGGAACTTGTTAATGATCTCAAGGCAGCTAGGACCACAGTCACCAAGAAAACCATTGGTAACACATTATGCCGTAATGGATTAAAATCCTGCAGTGCCCACAAGGTCCCCCTGCTCAAGAAGGCACATGTACAGGCCCGTCTGAAGTTTGCAAATGAACATCTGGATGATTCTGAGAGTGATTGGGAGAAGGTGCTGTGGTCAGATGAGACTAAAATTGAGCTCTTTGGCATTAACTCAACTCGCCGTGTTTGGAGGAAGAGAAATGCTGCCTATGACCCAAAGAACACCGTCCACACTGTCAAGCATGGAGGTGGAAACATTATGTTTTGGGGGTGTTTCTCTGCTAAGGGCACAGGACTACTTCACCGCATCAATGGGAGAATGGATGGAGCCATGTACCGTCAAATCCTGAGTGACAACCTCCTTACCTCCACCAGGACATTAAAAATGGCTCGTGGCTGGGTCTTCCAGCACGACAATGACCCGAAACATACAGCCAAGGCAACAAAGGAGTGGCTCATAAAGAAGCACATTAAGGTCATGGAGTGGCCTAGCCAGTCTCCAGACCTTAATCCCATCGAAAACTTATGGAGGGAGCTGAAGATCCGAGTTGCCAAGCGACAGCCTCGAAATCTTAATGATTTACAGATGATCTGCAATGAGGAGTGGGCCAAAATTCCATCTAACATGTGTGCAAACCTCATCATCAACTACAAAAAACGTCTGACTGCTGTGCTTGCCAACAAGGGTTTTGCCACCAAGTATTAAGTCTTGTTTGCCAAAGGGATCAAATACTTATTTCTCTGTGCACAATGCAAATAAATATATATCATTTTGACAATGTGATTTTCTGTTTTTTTTTTAATATAATCTATCTGTCAATGGTAAAATTAACCTAGCCTAAAAATTCTAGACTGTTCATGTCTTTGACAGTGGGCAAACTTACAAAATCAGCAAGGGATCAAATACTTATTTCCTTCACTGTAAAGATGCTTAGACTGTAGTTAAATGCACCATTAGGCCGGATTCACACGAGCGTGTGAGTTTTGCGCACGCAAAAAATGCGGCGTTTTGCACGCGCAAAAGGTCCATAAAAGCTCCATGTGTCAGCAGCATATGATGAAAAACAGCTCCGTAATTTCAGCCGTATTGGACGCTGCTGTGTGAACATACCCTTAGCGTCATCTCAGCTATTCATTGTAAACTACTGTGGCTCGATAGGTTATAATTAAAACATTTTTTTTACACAAAAGTACTTTTGGGTTCACATATGGCACAATTTTACAGGAACTTTGCTGTAGTTTCGGCATGTTTTTTTCACCTACAGTAAAATATTTAAAAAGAAATAAGCAACTGCAGCAAACTGCAGCAAATACCGTTATAAGGGTCTGTTAACATCTGCATTGGAGGCTCCGTTAAGGGCCTCAGTCGTAGATCTGGCAGAAATGACCGGAAACATTATTACAGGTAAATCAACGGCCATCCCGACGGAAAGCCGCCAGCGGTGTTCGTGTTGCAACGGAACATTTGTTTCCAGCATTCCTGACAGCAGAACAACAGAGTGCCCTGATGCAGATGTGAATAGGGCCTAAAACTGCCATGTGTGCACTTGCCTTCTCAACATACATTTACATTTTAAGAGAAGTAGCACAAAATGTTTTCTTTACAGAAGCCAGAGAAGACTTATATAACCCTGCCATAAGAACCCTGTCACTTTTGGACTCAAGCACCAAACACAAGTCTTGACAAGCACCATACACACTTTTGACTTTCTAGATAGTATAAGGCTATTGGGGCAAGTTGTACTTTCTATTCGTACTATTAGAATATACGTGTGTGTGTATATATACACACACACACGCAGGTGGTGCATAAGTAGGTATACAGTCTAAATAATAGGTAAATATAATAATAATAATAATAATAATAATAATAGGTGTACAGTATAAATAGTATTTTAGAGAATAACACAACAATTAAGTACAATCTCTTATATGCTCACATTGGCGGCCCTCACTATTTACACATTGCTGTGATCTAGTGTTTACACTCTCACTGTGGCACAAAGTTCTTTATTGTTCTTAATTTCTTGGCATGCTTCCTTTATGAACTGAATCATATTATCAAGGTTGTCTTGAATATACCTTATCTTTGATAACTACCCAAAAGAAAAAGTCCATCGGGGTAAAGTCTGGTGATCGTGCTGGTCATTCAACCAGGCCTCGTCTTCCAAAAACATAGTGAGGAGGACTCCACCTTGCTGAAAATAGAAGTCTTAATTTCCATGCTCCAACTACAATTGTGGTATTAAATTTTCTTGGAGCATGTTAAGGTCCTGGTCTGAGGTAACCGTTGTATTTTAGAAGATAGGTCCAATTACCCCTTTACATGAAATTGCCAACCAAACTATAACCCCAGGTTGATTCAACTGTTCTTCAATTGTTGCAAGGGGTTTTTCTGTTGAGTAATAAACACAGTTGTGCCTATAAACAGCACCTGAAAGTCTGAAGTTGGCTTCATCGGACCAAGTTATTTTTCTAATAATGCCGTCTCCTTGTGTTTCTTCATTTAAAATTGCCTGGCAAAATTGTAAATGGACTGTTTTAAAAATCTCCCCCTGTATACCTAAATATGCAACCCCCTGTATATACACATATATATATATATATATATATATATATATATATATATATATATATATATATATATATATATATATATATATATATGCGTTCAGATTTAATAATTTCAGTTTGGGTGTACAAGCATTCCTGATCTAAAGGGTGCAGTCACACATGGAGTACTTGCTTTGTATCTCTGCAGTATAAACTTGCCCGAAGGAAAACTACAGTGTATGCCTATATGCAACTCAAATTTCTCTAGTTTTCGCATTGCGGAATATTTTTCCAATAGGCATACATTGCAACGTTTTCTGCAACATATGCTTCAGAAATAGAAAGCAAGTACGCCACGTGTGACTGTCTATTTAAAGTATAGGCTGTTATGGTCATTGGAATTCCAAATATGAGGTGTTTTTTTATGTTATAAGTATTTTTTCAATAATATATTTTACTTTTACTTTAAAAAACTAACTTTATTTTTGAAGTCCCAAATTGGAAGTTTTTGGTTTTTTTTCAATAACATTATGCTGGCATACTTATGCAAATATGCACAGGTGTAAATGATAGGCATTTATAAGAGAAAGCTCAAGGATATTCTAGTAAGCATATGGGAATTGCTTTTCAATACTTGGTTGAAGAAAACAGCTGCTTTCAACGTTCATGTAAATTTTCTAGAAAATTAGGTGTATTAGTTTTAACATCCTGTCCTAGCTTTTTATTAAATACATTTCTTTAGCTTTGTAATGCTACTTCTGTGAGTATTGATATTATCATCAGCCAAAGTAAATATATGCAATTTAAAATTGTGTTTACGCATAGCGGTCAATTTGCATTTTTTTGCCACGATTTTCAGCAAAAAATGCAAATTGATTGCAACGTGTGAACACAGCCTAAAACTGCAGATGTTTTTTTTTTGCAAATAAACAATCCTTCTAAAGCTTGCCCTTAATAATAAATTACAAACATTCCAATATACTCGCCGACCTTTGTAAGGTTCTGGGCTGTCTCTGTGTCACAATCGGGGTCCTTGTACAGTATTATAATCATGTTTAATTTCAGCACGGAATAGGGTTAATTTCTTGGAACAGAGTCTTCAGTGATCCTGGCAGTTGTGGTGAAAGCAGGGCTGTATATTACAGCCACTCTGCTGATGCTGATCTCGCAGTTAGGCCTAATTCACACGAGCGTATTTCACGTCTGTGTTACGCGCATGAAAATAACACACGTCACACAGACCTATGCAAGTCAATGGTGCCATTCAGACATTCAGTGTTTTTCACGCAGCATGTGTCCGCTGCGTGAAACTAACTGCATGTCCTATACTTGTGCGATTTTTGCGCATCACGCACCCATTGAAGTCAATGGGTGCGTGAAAATCACGGCTAGCACACGGACGCACATCCGTGTGCTGTGCGTGATTCACGCAACAGTTGCAAAAGAAATGATGAGAAAAAGAAAACCATCTCCTTCATTTTATTTTGGTGACGTGAAACGCGTGACATACTGATGCCATACACGCGTAAAAAACGGAGACACACACCATACACTGATGTCACACGGAACTGCAATGCAGGAAAAACGCTGCATTTTTTACGTGCGCAAAACGGACACGTTCGTGTGAATAAGGCCTTACACTGGCGCACTGCGACATCATTCTGATGAAAATGTCGAAATGGCATCATGGTGCTGCAACTATCAGCTGACCATGATGTACATTTTTGCCATGGATCAGGAAGGGGTTAAAGAATTTGAATCATCATATTGTTTTCTTCTATGTGGACCTTGTTTTGTTTCACAATTTTTTCTTTATGGTGGTCAACTGGTCATTAAGATTCAAGAGTAGTTTGAGGTCTCCACATTTATATTTGTGTAGGTGTAAATATGTGCTAACTTACCATAATATGTATATCAATTGTAGAAGTGTAAGGTTTTAAATCTGCTGAAAAAGTCAGAATCCTGATCTTCACCTCTTGACCAGGCTTGTAAAAGACGCTATTTGTCTCGATGAAGACAGAAAAACTCTTAGATTTGAAGTCGAGTGAAGTTGTATTAAAAAATATCATCTGATTTTCTGAAAATCCTTTCACCTGCAGTTCATAATTTCCATAAAAGCTATTTGGGGGAAGCTGAAAAGACACAAAATATAGTTTCAGTCATCTTTTAGCTTCTTTTTTTTTCAAGGCACACATTAGTGTAGTGCTTCTTTAGGGTTATTCCCATTACAGAAAGTGATGGCATATCGCTAGTATATGTTATTACTTTCTGATCACTGGGGGTCTGACTCCCGAGACCCCACCAATCCTGAGATTGAAGGAGTTTTTAAATCTGTTTTTTCCGTGCACATTCCCGGCCATTCAAGTTAATAGGGTCATGCTGCAGATCCAAGACAGGAATGCAGCTGTAATGGATCTGCCAGGCACTACGTCTGTGGAGACTCCCAGGGTTAATCAGTCGACACCTGAGGCCAGACCTCTTAGACTGACACCGGCTCCCACCAATCAGGGTGGCAGGCTCAGGAGTGGGAGAGCCTATCACGGCCTGGTCAGTCAGAGTTAGCTCCGCCCCCTGTCCATTTATACCTGCAGTTTTCTCTTCCTCATTGCTTGTTATTCTTTTGGATTCCTGGCCCCACTGCTGCTTGCTCCAGCCTGCTTCTGCCGTGCTTCTGCCTTGCTGCAGTTCCCCTTGTCTTGCTTTGCTTTGCCCCTGGCTTGCTTCTGTCTCCGTGCCCGCTCGGGTTACTCACTTCGTCCTGGTCCTGACTGTTCGTTCGCCGCTCCGTTTCCTCGTGGCGTTCCGTGGCTACTGCCCCTTCCCTTGCGTGTTCCCTGTTTGTTTTCCTGTGCACTTAGACAGCGTAGGGACCGCCGCCCAGTTGTACCTCGTCGCCTAGGGCGGGTCGTTGCAAGTAGGCAGGGACAGGGCGGTGGGTAGATTAGGGCTCACTTTCCCTTCACCTCCTTCCTGCCATCACAGAATAACAAGCCCTTACCTAGTCTACCATTTCTCCTACGCTGTCGCTATCATGGACCCCCTTGAGACCCTGACCCAGCAGATGCAGGGCCTCTCCCTACAGGTCCAGGCCCTGGCCCAAGGGGTTGGGCGCACCACCTCACCTCTAGAACCCGACCTCAAGTTACCTGACCGGTTTTCAGGGGACCGTAAGACGTTTCTCTCCTTCCGGGAGAGTTGCAGACTTTTTCCATCCCGAAACTAACGGCCAAACGGAAAGGACCAACCAATCCCTGGAACAATATTTAAGGTGTTTCATCTCTGACTGTCAATTCGATTGGGTCTCATTCCTTCCCCTTGCTGAATTTTCCCTGAATAACCGGGTCAGTAACTCGTCAGGGGTCTCCCCGTTTTTCTGTAATTTCGGGTTTAACCCAAGGTTCTCCTCCGTCTCCCCTGGTTGTTCCAATAATCCTGAGGTAGAGGATGTTCATCGGGAACTGTGCACTGTCTGGGCCCAGGTTCAGAAGAACCTAGAGGCGTCCCAGAGCGCACAAAAGATTCAGGCAGATAGTAGACGTTCTGCTAACCCCCGGTTTGTCGTCGGGGATTTGGTCTGGTTGTCGTCCAGGAACTTGCGCCTTAAGGTCTCGTCCAGGAAGTTTGCTCCCCGATTTATTGGGCCTTATAAGGTCATTGAAGTCCTCAACCCTGTATCCTTCCGTCTGGAGCTGCCCCCATCCTTCCGCATACACGACGTCTTTCATGCCTCCCTCCTTAAACGCTGCTCCCCGTCCTGGTCCCCCTCTAGGAAACCTCCTGTTCCCGTTCTCACCCCTGAGGGGGTGGAATTCGAGGTGGCCAAGATTGTGGACAGTAGGATGATCCAGGGCTCCCTCCAGTACCTGGTCCATTGGAGAGGATACGGGCCGGAGGAGAGGACTTGGGTACCTGCTCGAGATGTTCACGCTGGGGTATTGGTCAGGAGGTTCCACCTTCTCTTCCCCACTAAACCGGGTCCTCTTAGTAAGGGTCCGGTGGCCCCTCATAAAAGGGGGAGTACTGTAATGGATCTGCCAGGCACTACGTCTGTGGAGACTCCCAGGGTTAATCAGTCGACACCTGAGGCCAGACCTCTTAGACTGACACCGGCTCCCACCAATCAGGGTGGCAGGCTCAGGAGTGGGAGAGCCTATCACGGCCTGGTCAGTCAGAGTTAGCTCCGCCCCCTGTCCATTTATACCTGCAGTTTTCTCTTCCTCATTGCTTGTTATTCTTTTGGATTCCTGGCCCCACTGCTGCTTGCTCCAGCCTGCTTCTGCCGTGCTTCTGCCTTGCTGCAGTTCCCCTTGTCTTGCTTTGCTTTGCCCCTGGCTTGCTTCTGTCTCCGTGCCCGCTCGGGTTACTCACTTCGTCCTGGTCCTGACTGTTCGTTCGCCGCTCCGTTTCCTCGTGGCGTTCCGTGGCTACTGCCCCTTCCCTTGCGTGTTCCCTGTTTGTTTTCCTGTGCACTTAGACAGCGTAGGGACCGCCGCCCAGTTGTACCTCGTCGCCTAGGGCGGGTCGTTGCAAGTAGGCAGGGACAGGGCGGTGGGTAGATTAGGGCTCACTTTCCCTTCACCTCCTTCCTGCCATCACAGCAGCGCTAAAGCAATTCTGTAGCTCCTTCAATCTCAGGATCAGTAGTAGCCGAACCCCCTCTGATCAGAAAGTGATAACATATCCTAGCGGGTAGTCCGGTTACTGAGGCAACAGTACAAAACTGGAAGCCTAGTGGCTGAGAAGTCGAGGCTTGCAGCATCATACAGTTGCCTTGGATATAGTACCTACCGATCTGGCAGCGGCGACTCACACCATCACTTTTCAAATTCTGACAGGAGACATGGCAGTATACATAACTGGAGTGGCCCTTTATAATTAAAGGTGTTGTCTGGGCACGGGATGTTTTTTTATATGTTATCAGTATTTTTCATACTGATGACTTATCTACAGGATAGGTCATCAGTATATGATCAGTGGGGGTTCGACACTCGGACCCCGCACTGATCAGCTGCTCCGGCTTTCTCCAGGCATCGGATGTCCGTGCTGGAAGCAGGTGGCTCCGGTCACAGTATAGCGGCCGTGCTGGAGTACTGCAGCTCTGCTCCAATTCAAGTGAATAGGAGCAGAGTTCCAGTTATGCAGCACTGCTGCTATGCAGTGTATGGAGCCATCTGCTCTGGCACCGAACCCTGCATACAGTGCAAAACAACCTGTGCCTGGAGGCAGCCAGAATGGCTGAACGGCGTGGGATCCGGGTGCTGGACCCTCACGATCATATACTGATGACTTATTCTGTGGATATGTCATCAGTGAAAAATCAGTCCGTGCCCAGACAACCCCTTTAACCCCCTTAAGGTCTGGCCTTGCGATTATTTTACACTGTTTAACATGCGGTATAAATAACATGTTAAAGAGGCTCTGTCACCACATTATAAGTGCCCTATCTCCTACATAAGGAGATGGGCGCTATAATGTAGGTGACAGTAATGCTTTTTATTTAAAAAAAATATCTATTTTTACCACTTTATTAGCAATTTTAGATTTATGCTAATGAGTTGCTTAATGCCCAAGTGGACGTATTTTTACTTTAGGCCAAGTAGGCGTTGTAACGAGGAGTGTATGACGCTGACTAATCAGCATCATGCACTCCTCTCCATTCATTTAGTCAGCGCATAGGGATCCTTTTAGATCACTATGTGCTGTCTTATACTAACACATTAACGATACTGAAGTGTTTAGACAGTGAATAGACATTCCACGGGATGTCTATTCACAATCTCTGCACTTCGTTACTGTTTCTATGGTAGTTACAGCAGAGGAAGCGTGATCTCATTGTAACCTGTCATTTACCGTGTAATCTCGCGAGATTATGCGTCCTCTGCTGTAACTACCACAGACAGATTAACAAAGTGCAGGGATTGTGAATAGACATCCCGTGGAATGTCTAGTCACTGTCTAAACACTTCAGTATCGTTAATGTGTTAGTATAAGGCCGGGCTTACACGAGCGTGTGCGTTTTGCGCACGCAAAAAACGCGGTGTTTAGCGTGCGCAAAAGGAACTTAACAGCTCTGTGTGGCATCAGCATATGATGCGCGGCTGCGTGATTTTCGCGCAGCCGCCATCATTATGACACTCCGTTTGGAAGTTTGTAAACAGAAAAGCACGTGGTCCTTTCCTGTTTACATTCACAGTTTGACAGCTGTTACGCGAATCACGCTCGTCCCACGGAAGTGCTTCCATGTGGCATGCGTTATTTTCACGCACCCATTTACTTCAATGGGTGCATGATGCGCGAAAAACGCCGAAATATAGGACCTGTCGTGTGTTTTACGCAGCAGACTCACGCTGCGCAAAAGTCACTGACAGTCTGCACTGCCCCATAGACTAATATAGGTCCGTACGACACGCGTGAAAATCACGCGCATTGCACGGACGTATAACACGCTCGTGTAAATGAGCCCTAAGACAGCAGATACTGATCTAGCAGGATCCCTATGCGCTGAGTAAATGAATGGAGAGGAGTGCATGATGCTGATTGGTCAGCGTCATACACTCCTCTGTACAACGCCCACTTGGTCTAAAGTAAAAATACACCCACTTGGGCATTAAGCAACTCATTAGCATAAATCTAAAATCGCTAATAAGGTGGTAAAAATAGATCGTTTTTTTAAATAAAAAGTATTACTGTATATAGCGCCCATCTCCTTATGTAGGAGATAGGGCACTTATAATGTGGTGACAGAGCCTCTTTAACTTAATTCTACTGGTCGGGGCGAATGTGATGATACCAAATATATATAGTTTATTATGTTCAGTACTTTTGCACAATAAAAGCAAGTTTTATGAAAAAATTAATTTTATTTTTTTCTGCATTCCGAGAGCCTTAACCATTGATATAGTTGCATAAGGACTTGTTTTCTTACGGGACGAGTTGTAATTTTTATTGGCAAATCTGCCATCACTTGTTCTTTTTTTCTTGTTCTTGCGCCTTGTGGTGTAAATATTATGATAACTTTATTCTATGGAATGTTACAATTGCAGCAGTGGCCTACATCCTAAAAACCTATGGTAGACCTAGAGGCCTTTGTTAGACCCCTGATTGCCACGGTAACCCATTGGCAGCCTTAGAGTGTTAATTATTATGTGATTATGTTAATTGTTATTATTGTGAATACTGATCATATTATTAACAAATTGTAATAAGTTATTTGTGAATTAATTCATAAGGGTTGTCCCCATGAGCTCCAAATCAGGTTTAAAGCAACTGTCCAGCAGGATAGTCACTTTAGTTTAAAGTAAGGGCTCAATAGCTACATTCCGGCCTTGCATCCCTTTTTTCCACTAGGACTATCGATATCTGGCAAAGAAAAAAGAGCAGTGGGAAAACAAAGGCTAGGGGAGTATTTATTTATTTTAACACCACCAGTCAGGGAATTAGATTGTCACTTTAAATGTAATTGTCTTCTGCTTAACCTCTTTGGGCCCATTATTGTGTCAGAACCTGGGCCTATTGGTAAATCCTTTAGTGGGTCAGTCCGACCTTGAACACCTAATGTAATTTAGCCAACAGCTAATTTATATTACAGTACTATTTGTCTGGGATTGTGAGGCGGCAGAATTGCTACTTATCTAGAAAACTGTAATTTGTATATTACAGTAGGTGAAATATTTTATGTTGCTATTTACACTGTTTTGGTCTATATTATTCTAGTCTGCACTGTATCAGTGATTATGTTGAGGATCATATTTAGAGGGGTTTTCCATAATAAACTATTCCTTAAATATTATACGGCTCTGTTGAATATATACTGTGTGTGTGTATATACATAATATATTCTTATAGAAAGAGAGCTGTATTATATTTAAAGGACACTTCATTAGGCCCACCTGTGTATAGATGGATATATATGTGTATATATATATATAGATATATATATATATATATATATATCTATATATATATATATATTGTCACGTTGCAGTTTTGTGGACCCACTAGGCCGTACCGCCATAGCGGGGAGGCAGCTAGCCAAACAACATGGAACACCGGCAATACAATGTCCCACACAAGGATACCTGGATAGTCCAGACAGTGGCCGCAGCTCTGGCACTGATGGAGATGGGTGCAGCAAGTAACGCCAAACAGATGGCGGATGACACAGATGCCGCAAGTTGCACCAGACGTGGCGAATTCCTCTGGACTTGGCAGATGACACAGGACGTGACACGACTCTGACACTAGTAGGCACAGGAACAAGAACAGCACAGGATACAGGAACAAGTAACAGGGCACGGGTAACAACTGGAACGGGAAACACTAAGGGACCATTTGCAAGACAGACTTGGGATAACTAACAATGCTCAGGCAAGGATCAGAAGGGCTGGGGCCTTCTTATAGACCAGGAAATCATGTGCAGTTGATGATGATGATTTCCTCTTGTGCGCGCGCTGGCCCTTTAAGGCGCGCGCACCCTACAGGACACAGCAGACTGGAGCGGAAGTGAGCGCTGGCGTCTCCTAGGAAGGAGATGGGGACCAGCGCTCACGGATTCATGGCTGTGGGCGTCGGGAGGTGAGTAAACCCGACGGCCCGTGGCCATGGACGCTACAGTATCCCCCCTCTTACGCCCCCTCTTCTTGGGGCCAGAGTGAGAGAGGAATTTTTTAATAAGAGCAGGAGCACTGAGGTTCTCTTCTCCTCAGGACCAAACCCTCTCCAGTCCACTAAATAGAAAGTCCTTCTTCCTACCCTTTTGCAGTCCAGGATCTCCCTCACCTCGAACACATCAGAAGAACCGCTGGGAGCAACTGTGGAACTAGAAGTCTTGCTGTAGTGGTTCAGGACCACAGGCTTCAGGAGGGACACATGAAAGGAGTTGGGGATTCTGAGGGTAGGCGGCAGCCGCAGCTTATAGGAGACAGGGTTTATCTGTTGCAGAATCTCGAAAGGACCAAGGAACCTGGGAGCAAACTTGTATGAAAGTACCCTCGAACTAATGTACCGAGAGGACAGCCAGACTTTGGTACCTGGAAGATACTGAGGCGGTTCTCTTCTCCTAGTATCTGCTTTTCGCTTCATGCGATCGACTGCCAGCAAAATAGAGGACCGGGTCTGTTGCCAGATTTGCAAAAAGTCCCCATATGCAGAGTCAGCAGCGGGTACCTGAGATGTGGTCGACACTGGAAGGGGGACTCTAGGATGTTGACTGTACACAATGTTAAATGGAGTGGAAGTGGGGGACTCACTTGTGTGGTTGTTGTACGACAACTTGGCCCATGGAAGAAGCTGTACACAGTTATCGTGCTGTGAAGAGATGAAGTGGCGGAGATAATTCTCCATGATCTGGTTGATCCTCTCAACTTGCCCATTGAACTGGGGGTGATAAGCTGAGGAAAATTCCAATCTCACATGCAGGAGTTTACAGAGGGCTCTCCAGAACTTGTGTTGAATGAAGAGACTCACCAGTCGGGGAGCAGAAGGTAGGCCGGTCAGCGGGATAAAATGTGCCATCTTAGAGAATCGGTCCACCACCACCCAGACAGTGTTGCATCCTGCTGAGGGGGGAAGGTTTGTAACAAAGTCCATCGCAATGTGCTGCCAGGGGGTGTTGGGTACAGGCAGAGGTTGAAGCAGGCCAGCAGGCTTGAAGTGAGTAACTTTGTTGGAAGCACACACCGTGCAAGAAGAGACAAAGTCCAGAACATCTTTAGGTAGCGTGGGTCACCAGAAGTGACGAGCAATCAGGTCTTGGGTTTTACGGACACCAGCGTGCCAAGCTAGTTTAGAACTGTCTCCCCAGCGGAGAATTCTTCTCCTGTCTGCCAACCGAACAAAAGTCCTCCCCGGAGGGATGTCTCTAACCTGCAGAGGATTAGCAGTGACAATGCAGGATGGGTCTATGATAGTCTGAAGGGACTCCACCGTGTCTTCCGTCTCAAATGATCTGGACAGGGCATCGGCCCTCACATTCTTGTCTGCGGGACGGTAGTGGAGCGCAAACTGGAAACGGGTGAAGAACAGCGACCACCTGGCTTGACGGGGATTCAGTCGTTGAGCAGACTGAAGGTTCTTGTGGTCGGTGAAGATCAGGATGGGGTGAGCTGTGCCCTCTAGAAGATGTCTCCACTCCTCCAGAGCCAATTTGAATGCTACTAGCTCCCGATCTCCAATAGAGTAATTGCGCTCAGCAGAAGAAAGAAGTCTAGAATAGTAGCCACATACTACTGCCTTTCCTTTGCAGCTCATCTGGAACAGAAGTGCACCAGCACCAACAGAGGAAGCATCCACTTCCAGTGAGAACTGCCGAGATACGTCAGGATGATGGAGGATCGAAGCTGAAGTGAAGGCTCTCTTGAGGCTAATAAATGCGGACTTTGCCTCTGAAGTCCACACCTTGGCATTCACACCCTTCTTGGTAAAGGTAGAGATGGGAGCCGTCAGACATGAGAAGTTTGGAATAAACTGCCGGTAGAAATTGGCGAATCCCAGGAACCGCTTTATGGCCCTTAGGCCTTAAGGACGTGGCCACTCCAGGACAGTTCTCTCTTTCTCAGGATCCATCTTGAGACCTTGATCCGAGATTATGTAGCCCAGGAAGGGCAGAGAACTCCTCTCAAAGACGCACTTCTCCAGCTTGGCGTATAAACGATTCTCTCTTAATCGTAGTAGAACTTGACGGACATGCCTCTGATGAGTCGTCGAATCTGGGGAGAAAATCAAAATATCATCGAGATAAACAACAACACAGACATAGAGGAGATCTTGGAAGATATCATTAGCGAACTCCTGAAACACTGTGGGAGCATTACACAGTCCGAAGGGCACAACTAGGTATTTATAGTGCCCGTCCCAGGTGTTAAATGCCATCTTCCATTCATCCACCCGGCGAATCTGGACTAGGTTATAAGCCCCCCGCAGATCTAGCTTAGAAAAAATGTTGGCTCCTCGTATGCGATCAAACAGCTCGGATATAAGTGGCAATGGGTATTTGTTCTTGACCGTGATCTGGTTGAGACCATGGTAGTCAATGCAGGGTCGAAGGGATCCGTCCTTCTTTTTACCGAAGAAGAATCCAGCCCCGGCCGGGGAGGAAGACTTTTGTATGAAACCCCTCTACAAATTCTCCTTGATATAGGCCGACATGGATAGAGACTCTGGCAAGGAGAGAGGATATACTCGGCCACGGGGGAGAGAGGCATTAGAAACCAGTTCAATGGGGCAGTCATAAGTCTGATGTGGAGGCAGTGTCTCAGCCTCCCTTTTGCTGAAAACATCTGCAAACTGAGCAAACTGCGGGGGGGGGGGAGTCCCGCCAATGACTGAGGCAGAGGAGGCTTGACAAGATGGATCTGCAACAGACAACGACCAAGGCACTTGGAGCTCCATTGGAGAACCTCTCCAGAATTCCAGTCCAGGACTGTGGCATGTAGTCAAAGCCAAGGCAGGCCCAGCAGAACAGGATTGATGGCCTTGGGCAAAACAAGGAAAGAAATCAGTTCAGAATGAAGGACTCCAACCTGGAGCTTCAACGGCTTGGTTTTAGAAATGACAGGATCAGGCAGAGGCAGTCCATTCAGCGAGGCAACAGCCAAAGATGTCTCCAGGGGAACTGTGGGCAACTGAAGATGATCCACTAGCTCCTTTTGAATGAAGTTTGCCGCAGACCCAGAGTCAAGACAGGCAGAAACCCGATGCATCTTCTCACCGGGTACTAGAGTCACAGGAATAGTCAGTTTGGAACAGAATGCTCTATTAGGTACCGTTCCACCTAGGGTTGTCTCTCCAACCAATCCTAGGCAATGGGGTCTCTCTGGCCTCTGGGGACACAGACGCACAATATGGCCTCCGAGGCCGCAATACAGACAAAGTCCAGAAGTGCATCTGCGCTGTCTCTCCCGGATAGACAACTTGGCTTGGTTACTCTGCACAAGATCCTCTGGTGGGACGACTGAGGAGGATTGCTTGAAAGTAGAATCCAGCCTAGGAAGTTCTCTCTCCCAGAGAACCTCTTGGGAATGCTCCACGATCCTCATGTCAACCCGGGAGGCGAGTAGGATAAGATCGTCCAGGGTAGATGGCAGATCGCGAGCAACCAGCTCGTCCTTAATCCCTGAAGACAATCCCTGCCAGAATGTGGCCACCAAAGCCTCGTTGTTCCAGGTCAACTCAGCAGCCAGGATACGGAACTGAATAGCATACTCGCCCATGGAGAGGTCTCCCTGGTGTAGGGTCAGCAGGGATGTAGCAGCCGAAGAAACTCTCCCAGGTTCCTCAAAGATCGAGCGGAATGTCCGTAAGAGACACTGCAAGTCACGGGTCTCTGGTCCCTGATGTTCCCACAGAGGATTAGCCCATGCCAGGACTTTGCCAGTAAGGAGAGAGATGATGAAGGCGATCCTGACGTCATCCGAAGAGAAGGACCTGGCATGTAATCTGAAGTGGATCTGGCACTGATTCAAAAAACCCCTGCAGGACCTCGGATCTCCGTCATAGCGTGGAGGTAGCGGCAGGAAGCACAGAGGATTGGTTCTGGTACAGACAGGAAGTGTAGCAAGAGGAACAGCAGGAATGGGTGCGGTGACGACTGTGGTTGGAGCAAGCAGCCGATGGGCTATGGCATTCCCCGACAGGAGGAGTTGGTCTTGTCGTGACTGAATATCCTCCATCTCGGTCAGCAAGGCTTGTGTCGTCAAGGTCTCAGGTTGACCAGCGAGGTCCATGGCCTGAGCGTACTGTCACGCTGCGGATTTATGGACCCACTAGGTCGTAGCGGGGAGGCAGCTAGCCAAACAACAGGGAACCCCAGCAATACAATGTCCCGCACAAGGGTACATGGATTGTCCAGACAGTGGCCGCAGCTCTGGCACTGATGAAGATGGGTGCAGCATGTAACGCCAAACGTGGCGGATGACACAGGTGCCGAAGGTTGCGCCAGACATGGCTAAATCCTCTGGACATGGCAGATGACAGGACGTGGCGGATGACACAGATGCCGCAGGTTGCGCCAGACTTGGCGAATTCCTCTGGACGTGGCAGATGACACAGGACGTGACACGACTCCGACACTAGTAGGCACAGGAGCAAGAATAGCATGGGATACAGGAACAGGTAACAGGGCACGGGTTACAACTGGAACGGGAAACACTAAGGGACCATTTGCAAGACAGACTTGGGATAACTAACAACGCTCAGGCAAGGATCAGAAGGGCTGGGGCCTTCTTATAGACGAGGAAATCGTGGGCAGTTGATGATGATGATTTCCTCTTGTGTGCACGCTGGCCCTTTAGACCGGAGCGTCTCCTAGGAAGGAGATGGGGACCAGTGCTCACGGATCCATTGCTGCGGGCGTCGGGAGGTGACTAAACCCGACGGCCCGTAGCCATGGACACTATATATATATATATATATATATATATATATATATACACATACATCCTTCAAACGTAACATTTAAACCTCCTGCTTAATATAGGTCCTCCTCGTGCCGTCAAAACAGCTCTGACCCGTCAAAGTAATGCACTCCACAAGACCTCTGCGGGTATCCTGTGGTATCTGGCACCAAGATAGGCCATCAATTTGAATAACCCGGACAACCCCTTTAAGACCTGTAAGTTGCAAGGTGGGACCTCCATGGATTGAACTTGTTTTCCCAGCACTTCCCACAGATGTTCAATCGCCAATGTCAACACTTTGAACTCTTTCTCATGTTCCTCAAAACATTCCGTTAACAATTTTTGCAGTGTGGCAGGGCAAATTATCCTGCTGAAAGAGGCCACTTCCATTAGGGAGCACCATTGCAATAAGGGATTTTTCTTGTCTGCAACAATGTTTACATAGGTGATACCTAAATATCATGTGGATGTTAAAGTAACATCCACATGAATGTCAGGACCCAAGATTGCCCAAAGCATCACACTGCCACCGCCGGCTTGCCTTCTTCCCATAGTCCATCCTGGTGTCATTTCTGCCCTAGGTTGGTGCCGCACAAGCACGCGGCCATCCATATGATGTAAAAGAGAATGTGATTCAATAGTCTAGGCCGTTTATTTCCATTCCTCCATGGTCCAGTTCTGATGAGCATGTGTCCATTGAAAGTGCTTTTTGCAGTGCATAAGCTCTTAGTCCAAAACGTATCAAGCTGCAAATCACTGTGTGTTTTCACACTTTTCTACTATGGCCAGCATTAACTTTTTCAGCTATTTGTGCTACAGTAGCTCTTCCGTGGGATCGGACTGGACATGCTAGCCTTCTCTTCCCACTCGCTTCCATAATCCCTGGGCGCCCATCACACTGTCGTTGTTTCACTGGTAGTTCTTCCCTGCACCACTTTTGGAAGGTAATAAACACTGCATAGCTGCACCCTACAAGGCTTGCCGTTTTGGATATGTCCTGTCCCAATTGTCTAGCCATCACAATTTAGCCCTTTAAAATTTGCCCATAACTTTATGCTTTCCCATTTTTCCGGTTTCCAACACTTCAACTTTATGAACTGACTGTTCATTTTCTGCCTAATATATCCCACCCCTATATATATATATATATATATATATATATATATATATATATATATATATATACATACACAGATAAATAATTAGTAGCAATCATATTTACCAAACACTGAAGAAATAAAAATTTGTGTACTTACTTGTGGGAGAACTAGTTTTCCAATAGTTCCTACAAGAAAACACAATCATATTACAAATGTAGTAGAGCAATGTTTGTTTATATAATTGAGTTTGTCTTTTCGCATAATATGCTGTGATATAAAAAAAAATCCTTAAAGTCTCCACATAAACCTAATGAGTATCTACGTAAGATATCACAATACACAAAATAGCAGTTCAGTCACCTAAAATATGGGTGCATATGTGTGTATAATATACTTCAAACAATATTATTTTCTTCCTAAAAATGCTTGTGATTTTTAACTTGCTTTATAATAGAAACATTTACTTTTGTACACATGCTAAAATGGTCATAGAAGAAAATTCAGAGGAGATATCATGTTATCAGTACTTTATTTTATCCCCATTTTAATGTTAGATCATGTTTTTTTCTTACCTTTTTGAAACAATCCTTCTGCTTGAAGCAGTGTAATATTGTCCATGAGGATTTCAGCTTCAACTTTTACTACAGGTGGACTCCCTGGTAGCAGATCAATTCCTATAATAACATTTTTTCCTGGCCAAATATCTAAAGGAGTAGTCAGCAGAAATGTTGGCCTAATACAAGAACACAAATATTGAGTGTTATTAGGTTAATTAATAAAAAGAATCATAAACAGGTATCAATTCAAAGAATATACAGTAGATGTAATAGTATCTGTGACCGAGGCATAACTTGAAGTTCCTGGGTCCTAATACAAAATCTGTAACAGGGGCCCAAACAACATGTGCCATGTAATATACTGGTGTCTTTGTGGCTGGAGGGCCTTTGGGCTCACTCAAGCAACTGGACATGAGTGAAACTGCTACACCCATTTTTATATAATATATATTATTTTAATTGCAATGTTACCTGAGATTTCTTATATGTTAGTGACTAAAAGGCTAAGCATCTTTTGTTTTTGCATACATTTTTATTTACATCATTTATGTGACTTCAGTTTCAAAATATCTTACAACCTTGCTATTTAGATCACAAAATAAGCATAAAGAATAAAATATCTCATGATTAACAAACGTAACCCCTTAAGGAACGGCCTGTTCTGGGCCTTAAATGGAAACTAACTTATGTTAATCTAATAGTATACCTGATATAGATCAACTTTGTAATTTACTTACTGTTAAAATGTAGTTGTTTTATCCATGCAATCTTTGTGTGAAGGTACTGTGAAGGTACTGCCACTAGGAGTCTCCCTTCCTGTAATCTGCTGTCCATCCCCTGTTGTCAAGCAAAGTCCATCCCTAGCTAGAGAGCAGAATTGATGGGCTGCAGAAGGTGGTGGTGTGTCTCTTCACAGCCTGCCTATACGAATCTATGGAGAAGGGAGTAGGTAGCAGGAGGAGGGAGCAGGGAGAGACAGAGAGTGAGTCAGCAACAGATGCACTGCATACAAGTCTGTGTAGAGAGAGGAGGGTGAGCAGGGGGAAGAAGTAGGAGCAGAGTGAGAAAGAGACAGGCTGCTGGTAAGAGTTACACGTCACCCCAGTGCTGGATTCTCAGCTACACTACTCATAACTGCTGTATAATGTCCTCCGTGCTGCTCCAGCATATATATATATATATATATATATATATATATATATATATAGATAGATATATATATATATATAGATATATGTATATCTATATATATATATAAGACAAAAAATAGGCAGCACTCCGTTCAGGTAGAGGTGAAAAAAGAGGGTACTTTTATTGTCC
Organism: Rhinoderma darwinii; assembly: GCF_050947455.1. Taxonomy (NCBI): domain Eukaryota; kingdom Metazoa; phylum Chordata; class Amphibia; order Anura; family Rhinodermatidae; genus Rhinoderma; species Rhinoderma darwinii. Next base: position 195,945,150 of record NC_134690.1, on the reverse strand, counting down.
CATAAACAGTGGCAACATTTCAGCTCCTTCCACTGGAGCCTTTCTCAAGAAAGGAAGGAGCTGAAACGTTGCCACTGTTTATGGGACAATAAAAGTACCCTCTTTTTTCACCTCTACCTGAACGGAGTGCTGCCTATTTTTTGTCATATATATATATATATATATATATATATATATATATATATATATATATATATATATATATATGCAAGTAAAGTAAAAGCAGCACCGTTCTTCCAGTGTGGGGTGCAAGTCCCTGTTCAGACACACGACCAGTGTCACAAATCCACAGACAAATCCAATACACAGGTCAGCACTCCAGAGTAAAGTGAAAAATAAGGATCCTTTATTCACCACAAGCGCAACGTTTCAGCCCTGCTCAATGGGGCCTTTCTCAAGCGATATATATATATATATACGCATACATATACATACAAACATTTTTTTTGGGGGTGAACATATGTTAATACAGGGATACTTACTGCTGTGGCCCTGTATCTAAGTCTATCATGTATAATACGGTCTGCTGGGCCATGTATCTAAGCCTATCATGTGTGATACGGTCTCCTGAGACAAGGAGGTTATGTGGGACTGCCTACAGGGGACTGCATGGCACTGTCTACAAGGGGGATATATGGGAGGGGGACTGTGTGTGGAACCATACAGGGGAGTTGTGACACTATATACAGGGGGCATTGTATGGGAAACTCTCTACATGTGTCTTTGATTAGAACTTCGCTTGGGGCCCCAGAAATGCCAAACTTGACCCTGAGGGTTAGTACAAGGATACTTACTGCTGGGTCCCTGTATCTAAGGTTACATTCACATGAGCGTGACAGATTTACGCGGGTAAAATACGCGCGTAAATCTGGTCGTGAGCGTTGCATTTTGCATCAGTGTGCTTTGCGTGTGGCATGTGTTTTTCACGCACTTGCAAGCACTTTTTTTTTCAATGTAATTGATGCATGAAACACGGACAGCACACAGATGTCGTTCGTGTGCTGTCCGTGGGATTTACACACCAATTGACTTCAATGAGCAACTAGGTGCGTGAAAACGCACTATTATAGGACATGCAGTGAGTTTCATGCAATGGACACTCGCTGCGTGAAAACTCACGCATGTGTGAATAGCCGCATTGAAATCAACGGGTCCGTGTGCTGTGCGTTATTTTAACGCACAGCCCACGGACGAGATTCATACTCGTCTGAATGAGCCCTGATTCTATCATGTGCGATACTGTCAGCTGGGGCCACGTATCTAAGCCTATCATGTATGATACTGTCTGCTGGGGCCATGTACCTAAGCCTATCATGTATGATAATGTCAGCTGCGGCCACGTATCTAAGCCTATCATGTACACTACCGTTCAAACGTTTAGGGTCACTTAGAAATTTCCTTATTTTTGAAAGAAAAGCACAGTTTTTTTCAATGAAGATAACATTAAATTAATCAGAAATACACTCTATACATTGTTAATGTGCTAAATAACTATTCAAGCTGCAAACGTCTGGTTTTTAATGCAATATCTACATAGGTATATAGAGGCCCATTTCCAGCAACCATCACTCCAGTGTTCTAATGGTACATTGTGTTTGCTAACTGTGTTAGAAGGCTAATGGATGATTAGAAAACACTTGAAAACCTTTGTGCAATTATGTTAGCACTGCTGTAAACAGTTTTGCTGTTTAGAGGAGCTATAAAACTGACCTTCCTTTGAGCTAGTTGAGAATCTGGAGCATTACATTTGTGGGTTCGATTAAACTCTCAAAATGGCTAGAAAAAGAGAGCTTTCATGTGAAACTCGACAGTCTATTCTTGTTCTTAGAAACGCGAGAAATTGCCAAGAAACTGAAGATTTCCTACAACGGTGTGTACTACTCCCTTCAGAAGACAGCACACACAGGCTCTAATCAGAGTAGAAAGAGAAGTGGGAGGCCCCGCTGCACAACTGAGCAACAAGACAAGTACATTAGAGTCTCTAGTTTGAGAAATGTACGCCTCACAGGTCCTCAACTGGCAGCTTCATTAAATAGTACCCGCAAAACAGTGTCAACGTCTACAGTGAAGAGGCGACTCCGGGATGCTTGCCTTCAGGGCAGATTGGCAAAGAAAAAGCCATATATGAGACTTGCTAATAAAAGGAAAAGATTAATATGGGCAAAAGCACACAGACATTGGACAGAGGAAGATTGGAAAAAAGTGTTATGGACAGAAGAATCGAAGTTTGAGGTGTTTGGATCACACAGAAGAACATTTATGAGACGCAGAACAACTGAAAAGATGCTGGAAGAGTGCCTGATGCCATCTGTCAAGCATGGTGGAGGTAATGTGATGGTCTGGGGTTGCTTTGGTGCTGGTAAAGTGGGAGATTTGTACAAGGTAAAAGGGATCTTGAATAAGGAATGCTATCACTCCATTTTGCAACGCCATGCCATACCCTGTGGACAGCGCTTGATTGGAGCCAATTTCATCCTACAACAGGACAATGACCCAAAGCACACCTCCAAATTATGCAAGAACTATTTAGGGAAGAAGCAGGCAGCTGGTATTCTATCTGTAATGGAGTGGCCAGCGCAGTCACCAGATCTCAACCCCATAGAGCTGTTGTGGGAGCAGCTTGACTGTATGGTACGCAAGAAGTGCCCATCAAGCCAATCCAACTTGTGGGAGGGCCTTCTGGAAGCATGGGGTGAAATTTCTCCTGATTACCTTAGCAAATTAACAGCTAGAATGCCAAAGGTCTGCAATGCTGTAATTGCTGCAAATGGAGCATTCTTTGAAGAAAGCAAAGTTTGAAGGAGAAAATTATTATTTCAAATAAAAATCATTATTTCTAACCTTGTCAATGTCTTGATTATATTTTCTAGTCATTTTGCAACTCATTTGATAAATATAAGTGTGAGTTTTCATGGAAAACACAAAATTGTCTTTGTGACCCCAAACTTTTGAATGGTAGTGTATATATGTCCCATGTTGAAGTTAAAAATAGGAAAAAAATGGTTGTTTTTTTTTAAATTTTTCGCCATTCTTGGCGGTTTTTAATACGAAAATGTAAAGCGTATTGACCTAAATTTTGCATCAAAAGAAAGTGCAATATGTGACAAAAAAAAACATTGTCAGAATTACTTGGATATGTAAAACCATCGGTTTTATTCTCAAATAAAGTAACACATACCAGATTTAAAAAATCTGGCTTCGTCCTAAAGCTCTGAAATGTCTCAGTCCTGAAGGGACTGTGTATGTATTCGCTTTGTACAGAATATGTCTGTATTTGCTTTAAGGCAGGGTTCACACGACCTATTTTCAGACGTAATGGAGGCGTTTTACGCCTCGAATTACGTCTGAAAAAACGGCTCCAATACGTCGGCAAACATCTGCCCATTACTTTCAATGGACTTTACCATGTACTGTGCCGACGACCTGTCATTTTACGCGTCGCTGTCAAAAGACGGCACGTAAAATTACAGCCTCTTCAAAAGAAGTGCAGGACACTTCTTGGGACGTAATTGGAGCCGTTTTTCATTGACTCCAATGAAGAACAGCTCCAAATTACGTCCGTAAAAGACGCCCCGCAAAACGCGAGTACATGCAATTACGTCTGAAATTCAGGAGCTGTTTTCTCCTGAAAACAGCTCCCTAATTTCAGACGTAATTGCAGTTATTGTGTGCACATACCCTAATAGTATTGGATCAGGATTCTGTGATAAAGACGAGGCTGGACGGCAGCGCGGAAGGCTTAAGGGGAAGCCTCCATGACTGCCATAGGAGGGAGAGGGAGCCAATAGGAAAGGAGATAGTTAGTGAGGGAAAGGAGGAGACGTATAGGGGAGGGGACAGGGGGGAGGTATCTGTTCCTGCCGCTGTTTTCGGCATTGAGCCGGAAGCAGCGGGAGGAACAACAGGTAGAAACTTAGCAGAGAGAACTTGCTGAGAGAGCTTGCCATGCACTTACCTCCCACTGCCCGTAGTAGTATGTCTTCCCCGGCCGCATTGCTCGAGCAGCTGCAGGCTGCAGCGGTGTTCCATGATCCGGGCTGGCTGGAGGAAACAGTTGCAGTGCTAGCCCGGATCCCTCAGGCAGGCCCGTCGCACTCAGGCGCCCCCTTCCCCCGCCCTCCTCACAGGCGTTAGCATTATAGCAGCAGGGGGAGAAATGATCCCTGCGGCCCCTGCTCCAATAAAGCAGAGGGTGTCGTCGGGAGCGGTGGCTCAGGCCCGGTCACCCCGCCGCTCCCGGCGGTCCCGTCCACCAGAGCGTCTGAGCTCAGATATGGCCCCGCGGGCCCGGCGTCGCAGGGGGAGCCCTTCTAAGGATGCTGCAGGCCAGGTTGCTGGGACGGGCGCCTCCTCCCAGGGCCTGCGTCCTGGCAGGAATCCCCAGCCGCGACTGGGCTCGGCGGTTAACAGGGAGTCGCAGGCCAGGCTCCCTATCACACCCCCGCCTTCAGCCGCTGTATACCGGGTGCAGTCCACGGCCGCCCCGCATGGTGATGTGCCGGCCAGGGGGCAGGCTTCCTCAAGATCATCGGGGAGGACGACAAGAGCAGCGACGACGTCAAGGCAACAGGTCCGGTCGGAGGTTTGGATCCCTACGGTCGGGCGGTAGGTGGCTGGCCCCTCGGTCAGCATATCGGGGTCCCCATGTCGGAGATGTCGGTGTGAGTACCAGTCGGCAGCGAGAGAGGAGCTAGAAGATGGAGAGCTGGATGAGGCGCAGCGCGGTCAGGATTTTCCGGCTGGCGGGAATACAGCGCCTGGGCAGTCCGGTGAGTGTGTAACTCCTACGTTACCGTATCCAGCAATTTTCATGTCGGGTTATGAGGGTGGAGCAGGGAGCGCGGAAGCTGCGGCTGTCGATAGTGGCGTTGTCGGGCGCGATGGCTTGTCGGATTTGGTGGGTTGTTTGCGCGAGTTAGTCGGGCATTTAGATAGGGCAGCGGCTCCTGTAGTTCCGGCGGTGTCCCCGGCGGTGGTATGGGAAGGTCCTCGTGATGTACTGCCGCGGTCCGTGGGTGATATTGTTGCAGGGGTGTCAAAAGAAGCGGTAGCAGTGTCGGTTCAAACGGAGGTGCAGAACGATGGGGATAGAATTAGGCTGGATGATCGTGCTCGGGGCGAGGTTTATGTCTGCTTTGAGGGTCCGTTAGGGGCTCACCTGAAACAGGAGGTTAGGGATCGAATTTGGAAAGACAAGTACGTGGACATTTTTTCTCTTCTGCCGCTTGCAAAGTTCAACTTGGATAAAAGCAAGCGGGACGAGAGTAAAAAAGAGGAAGAAGAAGCTTATCCCGCAGACGTTCGTTAATTGGTCGCAGGCTTTTGCTATTTTGGCGAGCGTGATCGGGGAAAAGGCGCCGGAAAATTGCTTGGCGTTGTTCTGTTATTTCGATGTCATCGGGGAGGCCTATAGGGCGTACGGGGGGCAGGCGTGGTTGCGGTACAATGAGCAATTTCGCTAGGCGAAAAGCGGTAAGGCCGGCGATTCGGGGGGATTAAAAAGATATTGCGCTGTGGTTGCGGGTTACGGCCCCGGTGAAGCAGTCCTTTCCCGAGAGCGTTGGCCAAGGAGGTCAGTCGGGTCAGTCAGGACAGGGTTCCGGTTCAAAACTTGGGTTCTGCTGGCAGTTCAATGATGGCCAGTGTAAGTTCGGGGCCTCATGCAAATTTAAACATGTCTGTTCGGAGTGTAACGGCTCCTCTCATGGGGCTGCAAAATGTATGCGGAAAGGGTAGCGGTCCGGTCCTCAGTCCTCCTCCGTTGGTCAAGGGGCGGTCGCCGGTGAGGGTGGAAAGAATGGCGCCGTATCTAATTGAATATCCGGATAGGGTTGCAGCCAAGTTAATTTTTGAGGGGTTTTCGTTTTTGTTTTGTTATTCTCCCTCCTCCGTATGAGGTTCCGGTTACACGGCGTAACCTTAAGTCGGCTTATTTGCACTCGGAGGTTGTTTCGGAAAAACTTTTGAAAGAAGTTTTGTTGGGGCGCATGGCCGGTCCTTTTTGTCGAGCCGCCTATTGTAGATCTAGTTGTATCCCCCTTGGGAATTGTGCCGAAGCGGGAGCCCCATAAATTCAGTTTGATTCATCATTTGTCCTTTCCCAGGGGATCGTCGGTAAATGATGGGATAGATCACAATTTATACTCGGTGGTTTACACGTCATTTGATAAAGCGGTGGCGTTGGTGCGTGGGGCGGGACCCGGGGCGTTGTTGGCAAAGACAGACATTGAGGCGGCTTTTCGTTTGCTGCCGGTACATCCGGAGAGCCAACGGCTGTTGGGTTGCTTCTGGGGTTTTATGTCGATAGGTGTCTTCCAATGGGGTGTTCTCTTTCGTGCGCATACTTTGAGGCTTTTAGTAGCTTCGTGGAATGGGTGACAAAGGGTGTAGCTTGGGTGGACTCATTGATACAATATCTGGATGACTTTTTGTGTGTCGGCCCTAGCGGTTCCCCTGTTTGTGGTAACCTATTGTATTGCTTGCAGAAGGTTGCGTCGGATTTTGGAATTCCGTTGGCGCCGGGTAAAACTGAGGGCCCAGTCTCCACCATCTGTTTTTTAGGGATCGCAATTGAGTCGGTCGCTATGGAATGCAGGCTGCCTGAGGATAAATTACTACCCTTGCGGCATGAAGTGAGGCGGGCCTGCCGACTGAAGAAGATCACTTTGCGCGAACTCCAGTCGCTGCTGGGGAAGTTAAATTTTGCCTGTAGGATTATGCCAATGGGTAGAATTTTTAGTAGGCGATTGGCGGCTGCGAAGGCGGGTATCAGGGCTTCCCATCATTTTGTGAGGCTTGGGTTGGAACACAAGGCAGATCTGCAGGTATGGGATGAGTTCCTCGGGTTGCGACAGGCGGATGTGGGTCTTTACGGGGATAGACTGGAGTTGTTGGTGCGGCGGTCCAAGACTGATCAGTTGGGCCGTGGTAAGCGGATAGTGTTGTTTGCTCTCCCGGGGTCGACGATGTGTCCGGTCGTTTGCATGGTTGCGTTCAAGCCACTTGGTGAGGTGCCGGAGGCGCCATTGCTCCGCCATGAGAATGGCGCGTTTCTGTCTAACTATCAATTTGATGCAATATTCAGAAAATGCTTGGCTGTGGTTGGTGTGGGGGACAGGTGTTACTCGTCTCACTCGTTCAGAATTGGAGCGGCTACAGAAGCTGGGCGTTGGGGGTTGGATGACGAGGGTGTGCGTCGCATTGGCCGCTGGGAGTCCAATAGGTTTAGGACTTACGTTTGCCCTCATTTGTTATGAGTTGTACGTTGTTTCTTATGGCTTTTCTTTGAGTTTCTTGTCCTTTCATTTCAGATCATCGCCCATGTTTAGTCTGGCTGTTAGGACATTCTTTTGTGCACTGGGGGGCACTGCGGGCGGACGTGCGCCCGGATGGCCGCCAGCTTCGCATTCCGCGGCGTGATGCGGTGTTACATTGGTTGGGATTTCGAGGTATGTTATGGAGCAGGGTACTGGCCGAGTTTCAAACATATGCTCGTCTGGATAGAGTCCCGGAGGTTTTGGTGTTGCATGTTGGGGGGAACGATCTAGGGGTACGCCCCTTTCGTGAGCTAGTGCGGGATATAAAGCACGATTTGTTGTGTCTGTGGGCGTCTCATCCGTCCTTGGTGATTGTTTGGTCGGACATAGTTCCGAGGAAGCTGTGGCGCCTGGCAAGGTCGATGGAGAGGGTCAATAAGGCCCGCATTAAGGTGAATCGGGCGGTGTCACAATTCGTTGCCAAGAACGAGGGCATTTGTGTTCGACACAGGGATCTGGAGTCTGGGGTTGGAAATTATTGGCGCAGTGATGGGGTGCATTTGACCGAGGTTGGAATTGATCTGTGGAGCTTGGCCTTAGCAGAAGGAATTGAGAGGGCGGTTGTGGTATGGAGGAACTCACAGGCTTAAGGTAGTCAAGGCCTGTTTCGCTGTGGCGGGGGGAGTCCTTGAGGTTGGTCAGTACAAAATGGTGGGGGGGTCGCATCGGGGGTATGCGTCCCCCAAAAAGGTATATCATTTGAAGACTTCATAGGGTGTTATCCCTTTAAAGTGGTCTTCTGGTGGTTGGAGCCATCTGCAGAGGTGAGCGGTGCCTCCGAGCTGGTTTACGGCTGGAGGTAAAGAGTTGGTGGTGGTTTGCATATGGCTAACTTAAAGGAAATCCGGTTTTAAAATGGCTTCAAGGACTTCCCCTGCTCTGTTAAAGTATTAAAAATTATGATTGTTAATTCTGATTCTGACCCATGTTGGGTCATGTGAATTAGAGGAGGAATTCTCCGGTCAAATTCCAAAAGGAGTTATCCGAATGTCTCGGATTAAATTGCATTTAAAATAATGTAAATAAATAAACGGCTGCTGTGGTCATATCCAACCTCGGTTGTCACGTGTCGTTATTGGGTGGTGGGCCAGAAAAGGGGTGAATAAGAGTAAAAGGTTTTAAATAACACATGACTCTACTTAGGCCAGTCATGATTGATAACAGAACGATTGATAACAGAAAACCTTCCCAGACACCTGATGTACCTATGTGCCAAATTTGGGGTCAGGCATTTGAATGCCTAAATAGGGAGACAAACAGACATTCGCTTTTATAGTATAGTTGAATAACTAGGCAGTTGCTATGTAGATGCCCGGGACGCATATGTGATTGTTGCCACATTATGGGGAATGCATTTAGGAGTCTGACGTAGTTGGCTGTCTTGTCATGCGCAGTTACAACTAGAGACTGACGAGTCAGTATGGAACAGTCGATTCTCCAGCCCAGCAGTCCTGCACGATTGAAAGAACTTTACATTGGTGACTATCACTGCCATTTATTATTATAGGATTAACATATGATCTACATATGATGCATTTTGATTGGTGTAACATTTGCATTTGTACACGTCTATCGGAGCCATATATCGCGTGTGTGTGTGTGTGTGTGTGTGCGTGCGTGCGTGCGTGTGTGTGTGTGTGTGTGCGTGCGTGTTTGAGAAACAGTTTGTTATATACTGCTTGTAAAAGGCTTGTTGCCTAGACATTGCCTATTGGTGTTGAATGAGGCACTGAAATAAAAGGTTATACTTGAAAATGCTGACGTCTTCTTTATATTTCTATTAGATGACTAAGAGTGGTATCAGTCACCCATAAGCTATTATGGCGTCTATTTAATGTATGCACCATTAAAAGCTATTAAAAAGCTCATATGTATAACAGATGCCTGTGACTTTGCCATAGAGTGGCGTATGTAACGTATAGGTTTTCACGGTAAAAAAAAAAGTATATTGTGCGGTATGCATTTTATTAGCAGGATCCTGTTGAATAGAATAGCACAGTCTACTACGCTATTCCATACCTAAAACAAGGAATACTAACGTATACCAGCCCCGACAGAGGCCAAAGGGACAGTCTATTGGACTCCATCAGGCTAAGGCCTTATTTAACCCCTTCAAGACCAAGCTATTTTTGGCCTTCAGGACCAGACCCATTTTTTCAAATCTGACATGTGTCAATTTATGTGGTAATAACTCTGGAATGCTTTTACCTATCCAAGCGATTATGAGATTGTTTGCTCGTGACATATTGTACTTTAGGTTAGTGAAAAAATTTGGTCGATAAATTTATTGCTTATTTGTGAAAAACACCAAAATTTAGAGAAAATTTGAAGAAATTATGATTTTTCTAATTTTAAATGTATCTGCTTGTAAAACAGATAGTAATACCACACAAAATAGTTACTAATTAACATTTCCCATATGTCTACTTTATGTTTGCATTGTTTTTTGAACATCCTTTTATTTTTCGAGGACGTTACAAGACTTAGAACTTTAGCAGCAATTTCTCATATTTTTAAGAACATTTCAAAAGGCTATTTTTTTCAGGGACGAGTTCAGTTCTGAAGTGGTTTTGAGGGCCTTATATATTAGAAACCCCCATAAAACACCCCATTTTGAAAACTTCACCCCTCAAAGTATTCAAAACAGCATTCAGAAAGTGTTTCAACCCTTTAGGCGTTTCACAGGAATTGAAGGAATGTAGAGGTGAAATTTACAAATTTCATTTTTTTTTACAAAATTCATTTGTAATACATTTTTTTCTGTAACATAGAAGGTTTTACCTGAGAAATGCAACTCAATATTTATTGCCCAGATTCTGCAGTTTTTAGAAATGTGGCCCTAGTGCGCTAATGCACTGAAACACAGGCCTCAGAAGCAAAGGAGCACCTAGAGGATTTTGGGGCCTCCATTTTTTAGAATATATTTTAGGCACCATGTCAGGTTTGAAGAGGTCTTGTGGTGCCAAAACAGTGGAAAGCCCCAAAAGTGACCCCATTTTTGAAACTACACCCGTCAGGGAATTTATCTAGGGGTATAGTTGGCATTTTGACCCCACAGGTTTTCTGCTAAATTTATTCGAATTAGTCTGTGAAAATGAAAATCTACTTTTATTGTGGAAAAACTTAGAATTTTTGAATTTTTGCAAGGAATAAAGGAGAAAAAGCACCCCAAAACTTGTAAAGCTACTTCTCCCGATTACGGAAATACCCCACATGTGGTAATAAACTGCTGCTTGGACCCACGGCAGTGCTCAGAAGGGAAGGAGCGCCATTTGGATTTTGGAGCACTGATTTTACTGGAATATTTTTCGGTGCCGTGTCGTGTTTGCAATGCCCTGGAGGGACCTAAACAGGGGAAACCCCCCAAAAGTGACTCAATTTTGGAAACTATGCCCCTCAAGGAATTTTTCTAGTGGTATAGTTGCCATTTTGACCCCACAGGTTTTTTGCTGAATTTATTAGAATTAGTCTGTGAAGATGAAAATAGACTTTTTTTCTGAAAAAACATAGAATTTTCTAATTTTTATAAGGAATAAAGGAGAAAAAGCACCTCAACATTTGTAAAGCAATTTCTCCTGATTACGGCAATACCCCATATGTGGTAATAAACTGCTGTTTGGACCCACGGCAGGGCTCAGAGGGGACGGAGCACCATTTGGATTTTGCAGCTCAGATTTTGCTGAATTAGTTTCCGGGGGCCATGTCGCATTTGCAGAGCCCCTGAAGTACCAGTATAGTAGAAATTCCCCAGGTGTGATCCCATTTTGGAGACTATACCTATCAAAGAATTAAATTAGAGGTTTAGTGAGCATTTTGATCCCTCAGGTGTTTTACAGATTTTATTAGAATTGGGCCGTGAAAATGAAAAAAATTTTTTTTTCAATAACCTATAGATTTAGCACATAATTTTTCATTTACACAAGCAATACAGGAGAAAAGACACCCCAAAATGTGTGACAAAATTTCTCCTGAATAGGGAAGTACCCCATATGTGGTTGTAAACTGCTATTTGGACATACAGCAAGAGTCTAAAGGGAAAAAGCGCAATTTCGCTTTTGGAGTGGAGATTTTACAAAATTTGTTTTTTACTCCATGTTGCATTGCGCTGAGGTACCAGTACAGTGAAAACCCCCGAAAAGTGACCCCATTTGGGAAACTACACCCCTCAAGGAATTCATCTAGAAGTGTAGTGAGCATTTTAACCCCAAAGGTTTTGTAGAAATTAGTGCACAGTGGATGTTGCAGATTTAAAATTGCCATTTTCCACATATATGCTATTTCAGTGCCCAATGTGTTGTGCCCAGCTTGTACCACCGTAGACACACACCCCATAAATTATTGTTAAGCGGTTCTCCAGAGTACAGTAATACCCCATATGTGGTCATTAACTGCTGTTTGGGCACACTGCCAGGCCCAGAAGGAGCGCCATTTGGCTTTTGGAGCGCAGATTTTGCTTGGTAGTAGTTTTGTTTAGTGTTTTACTGGTGTTTCAGCTTATAATATGAGGGCATATGTAAGCTGGGCGGAGTGCATCAGGGTATATGTTAGCTGGGTGGAGTGTATCAGGGTATATGTAAGCTGGGCGGAGTGCATCAGGGTATATGTAATCTGGGCGGAGTACATCAGGGTATATGTAACATGTGAGGAGTACATCAGGGTATATGTAAGCTGGGCGGAGTACATCAGGGTATATGTAATATGTGAGGGGTACATCAGGGTATATGTAAGCTGTGCGGAGTACATCAGGATATATGTAAACTGGGCGGAGTACATCAGGGTATATGTAAGCTGTGCAGAGTACATCAGGGTATATGTAAGCTATGTGGAGTACATCAGGGTATATGTAAACTGGGCGGAGTGCAACAGGTCATAATAGGATGATGTAATAATGGGGAGAATGAATAATAAAATGAATTATCCCTGGATAGTGACGTACGCTTTCAACCAATCCTTCATGCACAGGCCGCATTTTTGGGTGTAGGAGTCGCACTTCTAAAGGGTGTCCGTGGTATTGTACAAAATATCCGCACTCCAGCATTGTCTAATCTTTGACTTCACTAGCCCCATATGTAGCACAGACCCCAAAATGTCATAGTTTTCGCTGCATTTACAGGGTCTACAAATGGGGGCTGCAAATGATGACGTGGGGTTTTAGGTGAAGAACTGCTGCACATATAAATTAGTCTGGGCCGTCGTTTTGCATTATTGCGTTCCAAGAGTCATAACTTTTTATTTTTCTGTTGACGAGCTCTGTGAGCGCTTGATTTTCATGTGATGAGCTGTAGGTTTTATTAGTATCATTTTGGGGTAAATGTGATAATGTGATCAGTTTTTATTCAATTTTTTGGGGGGTGAGGAGACCAAAAAACAGAAATTCTTTCGCTGTTTTTTTTTAATCAATTATTTATTTATTTTTTCAACATTGAATTTTTATTGATTTTAAACATAGAAAACATAGAAAACATTGTTGTACATAATCATATAAATTATACCATCAAGAAGATGATCACAAAACAGAGTAATACCATCCTGTACAACTGAGGTAGGCAACCTGAAAACATTATCTCGTAAGGGAAGGTGGGGAGGAAAGGGAGGGATAGGGAAACAGGGAAGGCTTTCTCAGAACATTCTCATATCCTTTATTGTGTTCCACCATTATTATTAACCCCTTCTCCTCTTATTGCAATGTAATCCCCGTGTAGGTCCCCTTTTACCTTCGTCTGCCCTAACCTGGGAACATGTCAGTCCACCTTTGCCACTGAGCTTCAAATCTATTCATTCTGTTCTGACGGAGTGCAAATAATCTTTCATACACACAATGGGATGAGACTTCTTCTATAATTTCCCTCAAAGACGGGACCGAGACTGACTTCCAGTTTCTGGCCACCAATAGTTTAACCGACAGACAAATATGGCAAACCAAGGCTCTATCTTCCGGTGAAATTATTCCCATATTTAGGGACAGAAGGGCTAGATCTGCACTTGGTGTCACTTGAACCTCCAACAATCTGGAGGCCAGATTGAACACTGAAACCCACACCGAAGCGATAATGGGACATTCCCAAAATATGTGATGTAGGGTCCCCAGCCCCCCACACCCCCTCCAGCACTGCGCGTTAGCCCCTGGATATATCTTGGAGATCTGAAGGGGAGTATAATACCATCGCAACACCAGTTTGTGATAGACTTCCAGGAGGTTTGAGTTCATGGTGGACCCTAACGTCCACTTAATGGCCCTGGACCAATCCTCTATGGTATAAGTGGATCCCAAGTCCCTCTCCCATTGTAGCATGTGTTTATTTTTGGCCATCATCGTATCTCCCAATAGCACTTCGTAGAAGGACTTTGTTAAGCTAGATTCTATAACTGAGGCCTCAAATAGCAGATGATGTATCCTGGAGGGGATGCAAACCTGTGCGTGTGCCCTTGTCGGGAGGAGATGTCGAATCTGCAAGTATTTAAAGAACTCGGAATGAGCCAAGGCAAATTCTTCTCTTAATTCTGAGAAGGGTTTAATACCATCCTCTCCATAAAGATCTGCCAGCGTCGCTACTCCTAACCTAACCCAGTTACGCAGATTCAGATCAGGTATTAACAGTTCAAGAGCATCTACTGGTAAAAAGAGTTTGTACCCCGAATTAGAGGAGGGTGTCACTGTCAGGATATGTCTCCATGCTTGTAGCGACACTCTTACTGTAGGAAATTTAGGAAGTACCTTCCTAGGAAATTTAGCATGAATTAATAGTAGCGAGGTCAGAGCAATATCCCCTATCAGGTGTTGCTCAATCGTCGGCCAACTAGAGCCAGAGGATGCGGTGCACCAGTATCGCAATTGTCGTAACACTATGGCCTTATGATAGGCCTCTAGGCTCGGTACCCCCATTCCTCCTCTCTGTCTATGTATGTATAGACTTTGTCTGGCTACCCGAGGTTTCTTATTTTTCCATATAAACCGCATCAGCTGATCTTGTAACTTACGGAGAATAAAGGCCGGTAGAGGCGCCACCACTGTCCTAAACACATAGAGTATCTTGGGGAGGATAAGCATTTTATACAGGATTATTCTGCCCATCCAGGATGGTTCTGTATCTGACAAACGATTTAATTCGTCTTGCAATTTATCCTGAAGAGGGAGAAGATTAATATGAGCTAATTTAGATGTTGGCGAGCACAATTTTATGCCTAAATAAGGGATCGACATCTCCTCCCAGCCAAACGGAAACTCCCTCTGTATATCTTGTCGCAGTGTCAATGGTATGGCCACTCCCAATATCTGAGACTTGGAGGCATTAACCTTATAATAGGACACATTGCCAAATTGTGCTAAAATCTCTGCTACTCTGCGGAGAGAGGACAACGGTTCTGTAAGGGTCAGTATGACATCGTCCGCAAACAATCCAATTTTATGCTGTCCTACAGAAATCCCTCACACCCCCATATCCATTCGTATCAGTTCCGCCATCGGCTCCATCACCATAGTAAAGAGCAAAGGAGACAATGGGCAACCTTGTCTTGTTCCATTGGTGATACTAAATGGCTCAGACAGCATCCCATTAGCCAACACCCGGGCTGAAGGTGCAGAGTACAAGGCCCCGATTGCCCCTAGTATGGCTCCCGAAAATCCAAATCTCCTCATAGTTTCAAAGGCAAATCCCCAGTGTATCCTATCGAACGCCTTTTCTGCATCCAGAGTAAGGAGAACAGAGGGCGTTCGACCTGCCTCCACCCTGGAAATTAGATTTATAATGCGCCTTGTGCCATCTGGTGCCTGTCTCCCCTTAGTAAATCCTACTTGATCGTTATGAATTACTGTGGGGAGTATTGTCAAAAGACGTTGGGCCAATATTTTTGCATAAAGCTTTGTGTCGCAATTTAACAATGAGATGGGTCGGAAATTGGCTGGGAGAGTCGGGGGTTTCCCCTGTTTAGGTATTGTTACAATAGTAGCCTGCAACATCTCGGCCGGGAGGCTTCCCCTATCTATGGCTACATTAAAAATATGAGCTAAGTAAGGGGTCAAAATAGATTCGTTAAATTTGTAATATTCGGATGAAAACCCATCCGGCCCCGGGGTCTTACCTGGTTTAACTAATTTTATAACTTTGGACACTTCGCCTGGTAAAATAGGAGCGTTTAGCTGCTCTAGTTGAAGAGGAGTTATTTTCGGCAACTGAATCTGATCTAGAAATATATCTATTGCCTCTGCTGTAGGTGGCACTATACTGGGGTCGCCTTGTAAGTTGTATAATTTGGAGTAGAACTGGCTAAACCTATCCGCTATCCCTTGGGGATTCGAGATTTTTGGCTCACTTCCCTCCGCTATCAAAAACGGTATCTTCGACTTCTGCCGTCTTTGTTTCACTCTATTTGCCATATATTTACTCGCCTTATTGTGTGAGGTGTAGTATGTCATGCGGAGGGAGGTTAAACTTTTATCAAAGTCTGCTATCAGTATTTCTCTCAATTCCCGTCTTAGTTTAGCCAGAGCATCGTGGACCGTAAAAGACGGGGAGGATTGCTGTTGCATCTCCAGGGATTTAATCTGTGCTAGTATGCGGTCTGTGTTCAGCTGTTTTTGTTTTTTATAATGGGCACAGCACAAATGGGTCTATGTCCGGTGAATCGTTTAGGTCAAAATAGTCCTTTATCTGGGAGGAAATACGCCCTCTATACTGGGTCAAGGCCATCAGAAAAGTATTGTTCCTCCATGACCTATGCGGCCGATTCCAGGGTGACAGCGCAACCTGCATGGAGACCGGGGCATGGTCCGACCACGTAATGTCTCCCACCTCAGCTTTTATCACTGAATTCAGCAACCACTTATCTACCAAAAACAAGTCTATCCTAGAGAAAGTGTGGTGACAAGGCGAGTAAAAGGAGAATTCTCTTGTCGAAGCATTGTGACATCTAAACACATCATATATGTCCTGTTGCTGAACCCACTTTGACAAAGTGGGGAGAGACCTCCTGCTCCTACTAGTAGAATCTAAAATTCTGTCTGGAATGATATTGAAATCTCCACAGAAAATAAGCTGTCCCTGCTGGATTTTGCGAACTTTCCTTATGGTTTTGTTTAGAAATCTAATCTGAGAAACATTAGGGTATGTTCACACGGCCAAATTTCAGACGTATACGAGGCGTATTATGCCTCGTTTTACGTCTGAAAATAGGGCTGCAATACGTCGGCAAACATCTGCCCATTCATTTGAATGGGTTTGCCGACGTACTGTGCAGACGACCTGTAATTTACGCGTCGTCGTTTGACAGCTGTCAAACGACGACGCGTAAATTTACTGCCTCGGCAAAGAAGTGCAGGGCACTTCTTTGCCACGTAATTTGAGCCGTTCTTCATTGAAATCAATGAAGCACGGCTCAAGGTTTACGAGCGTCTCAGACGCCTCGTAAATTACGAGGAGGAGCTTTTACGTGTGAAACGAGGCAGCTGTTAACAGTCTGTCTTTTCACACGTAACTGCCTCTCAGCGTGTGAACATACCCTTAGGAGCATATATATTGACTAGTGTGATTAGGGTATCGTTAATGGAGCATATCAGAGCAAGAAATCTCCCCCCCCCCATCCACCCGGGAGTCCACCAATTTAAAATCTATCGTATCCCTGATAGCTATCAAAACTCCCGCCTTTTTTTTTCCCGCATTAGACATAAAAACATGAGGAAATTTAGCATTTGTAAAGGCCGGACATTTCAATTGCTGAAAATGCGTTTCTTGCAGACACATAATATCCGCCCCAGATTTCAGAGCCTCCTTCCAGGCTGACGACCTTTTGAAAGGGCTATTTAGACCTTTAACATTAAGAGACATTATTTTAACCGCCATAATCCCTATTACAGAGCTGCAATATAACATACATAAGGCACTGTATCATTTTTACATTACATCCTTGGACTGTACTGAAAAGGATATTCTTGAAAAAGCTGTTTGGATAAAACAACCGGGAAGACAACCGGGAAAAACAGAAACATAAAAAACTGCAATCGTTTTTGAAGAACCACATTCTCCGGAACCAGGAACAGTTCCAGTAGGATCCCATCAACCTTGGCGATCCCGTAAAGGTTTCGGGGGTGAAAGTTCGGCTAGATGAGACTCGACCTCTCGTTTAGCCAATAAAGCCAGTCTTTCATCTAGTATCTGTGCTCCTTGACCACTCTGGGGAGATCCTCGCCGGTCCCCTAGGAGATATTTTCAGCTGTGGACCAGGGAGTAGGAAACCCCAGTCTGACATCAATTTTTCTCCATCAGCAGGTTTGCACAATACATGGGTGCGTTCATCTTTCCTTATCAACAGCTTCGTAGGGAAGCCCCACTTATAAGGTATTTTATGATTCCGAAGTACCAGGGTTACCGGGGAGAAGGCCCTCCTTGCTTGCAGCGTAGCTTGCGAGAGATCCGCATATAAATGGACACCTCCAAATGGATCTGGTAAGGGCTGCCTTTTCCGCGCAGCGAACATCAAGGCCTCCTTGACATGATAAAAATGAATGCGGGAGATCACGTCGCGTGGTATGTCAGCCGGCAGAGCTTTGGGTTTAGGCAGACGGTGAGCACGATCAATAATCCAATCCGGAGGATGGGTGTCGGGTAATAAGGTTTTAATCAGCTTCTGGAGATACCCATGAAGATCTGCTTGTGCCACCGATTCCGGAATGCCTCGAAACTTAACATTGTTCCGTCTGTTTCGGTCCTCCATATCCGCCATTTTATTTTTCATAGCTTCCACCTCCTCTTCTAACACAGTGATGGCAGTGATTTTGGCCATATCCTGCTGCAAAGATCCTCTGAGCGCCATTACAATGCCTTTAATAAACTTTTCTGACGCCACCTGATCTGTGGTGGGCAGATTAGATATGGGGTCTCCTTCCCTTGCAGCTTCTTCCTCCAAAACCCCTGGACTCTGTCTGTCAGGGTTTACTATAGGCCCGTCTTCCTCCCTTTCCAGCCTCTGATCTTCTGCCCTGTCAGCATGCGGTATTGGCAAAGGGCTAACTGCATGCACCCCATCTCTTTCTCTCTCCTTAGATCTCTGTCTGGGGTACACCGGAGTGTGTGATGACTCACCCAGAGAAGCTGTAGGAGAAGCTGGTCCGGAGCTTCTGCCACAGGCGCCGGAATCTCCTGGAGAAGTCCCGCCGGCCCCATCTTGGATGTCGTCCCGCCTCATGCTGCGGGTGGAGAAGAAGTCCGTCAGGCGCTTCGGGCCGGTTTTATTGCCCCTCTTCCTGGTCATCATCTCGCCTGCACTCCGGGACTCCGGCATAAGTCAGGTTTTCTGTCGCTTATTTAGTGTCGCTTAGAGGTCTGAGGACGGAGCTCCGAATCAAGCGTCCGCTACGGTCAGCATCCAGGCCACGCCCCCCCCTTTTTTTTTTTTTTATCAATTTTTAACGGCGTTCTCTGTGCAGCATAAACAACATGTTTGCTTTATTCTGCGGTTTGATACGATTATGGCAATACCAAATTTATATAGTTTTTATATGTTTTACTACTTTTACACAATAAAATGTTTTAGTGTCACCATATCCTGAGAGTCATAACTTTTTTATTTTTATGTCGACGGAGCTTTGTGAGGGCTTGTTTTTTGCGTGACACACTGTAGTTTTTATTGGTACCAAGTTTGGGTACATGCGACTTTTTGATCACTTTTTATTCCATTTTATTGGAAACAACGTGACCAAAAAAGGAAATTCTGGCATTGTTTTTTATTGTATTTTTTTTACGGTGCTCACGGTGCGGGATAAATAATATTATATTTTTATAGGTCACGCCGATACGAATGCGGCGATACCTATTATGTCTAGTTTTTGTCTTTTTTTTCCATTTTTTTCTAATTATAAAGGACTTGATCATGGACACAAGATGATTATTGTTTTTATTACATAAAACTTTTATTTATTTATTTATCTAAAACTTTTTTTAACCTTTTTTTTACTTTTTATTTTACACATACTAGGGGACTGGAAGATCTGATCTTCTGATCCCCTGTACAATACACTGCACTACTTGTGTAGTGCAGTGTATTATAACTGTCATTTTATAACTGACAGTTGAGCCTATTACGTCCTGCCTCGGGCAGGACCTAATAGGCTCCCGTACCTGGCAACCAGGAAGCCATTGCTAGGCTTCCTGGTTGCCATTGCAACCATCAGAAACCCGCGATTTTTCGCGGGGGGCCAACAGGGTACAGAGTGAGCCCCCTCCCTCTGTATCAATCACTTAAATGCTGCTGTCGCTATTGACAGCGGCATTTGAGGCTTTAAATGGCGGCGATCGGACATAACAGTGATCGCCGCCGTTGCAGCGGGATGTCAGCTGTATATTACAGCCGACACCCGTTGAGGATGTAGCGCGCACAGCTCCTGTGCCTGCTTCATCCTCAGGGTGTTACTGTACGCCAATTTGCGGGAACGAGCCGCTAAAAAGGACGTACAGTAACGCCCATTTGCGGGAAGGGGTTAAACAAACGTATTTCATGTCGGTGTGCTATTCGTTTAAATAACTCACAGCCCACTGACCAATGCAATTCAATGGGGCTATTCACACATCCGTGTTTTTTCACGAAGCACGTGAGGTAATCGGGAGACATTTTACCCCATGCTTCCAGAAGGCCCTCCCACAAGTTGGATTGGCTTGATGGGCACTTCTTGCGTACCATACGGTCAAGCTGCTCCCACACCAGCTCTATGGGGTTGAGATTTGGTGACTGCGCTGGCCACTCCATTACAGATAGAATACCAGCTGCCTGATTCTTCCCTAAATAGTTCTTGCATAATTTGGAGGTGTGCTTTGGGTCATTGTCCTGTTGTAGGATGAAATTGGCTCCAATCAAGCGCTGTCCACAGGGTATGGCATGGCGTTGCAAAATGGAGTGATAGCCTTCCTTATTCAAAATCCCTTTTACCTTGTACAAATCTCCTACTTTACCAGCACCAAAGCAACCCCAGACCATCACATTACCTCCACCATGCTTGACAGATGGCATCAGGCACTCTTCCAGCATCTTTTCAGTTGTTCTGCATCTCACAAATGTTCTTCTGTGTGATCCAATCACATCAAACTTCGATTCGTCTATCCATAACACTTTTTTCCAATCTTCCTCAGTCCAATGTCTGTGTGCTTTTGCCCATATTAATCTTTTCCTTTTATTAGCCAGTCTCAGATATGGCTTTTTCTTTGCCACTCTGCCCTGAAGGCCAGCATCCCGGAGTCGCCTCTTCACTGTAGACGTTGACACTGGCGTTTTGCGGGTACTATTTAATGAAGCTGCCAGTTGAGGAGCTGTGAGGCGTCTATTTCTCAAACTAGAGACTCTAATGTACTTGTCTTGTTGCTCAGTTGTGCAGCGGGGCCTCACACTTCTCTTTCTACTGTGGTTAGAGCCTGTGTGTGCTGTCCTCTGAAGGGAGTAGTACACACCGTTGTAGGAAATCTTCAGTTTCTTGGCAATTTCTCGCATGGAATAGCCTTCATTTCTAAGAACAAGAATAGACTGTCGAGTTTCACATGAAAGCTCTCTTTTTCTAGCCATTTTGAGAGTTTAATCGAACCCACAAATGTAATGCTCCAGATTCTCAACTAGCTCAAAGGAAGGTCAGTTTTATAGCTCCTCTAAACAGCAAAACTGTTTACAGCGGTGCTAACATAATTGCACAAGGGTTTTCAAGTGTTTTCTAATCATCCATTAGCCTTCTAACACAGATAGCAAACACAATGTACCATTAGAACACTAGAGTGATGGTTGCTGGAAATGGGCCTCTATACACCTATATAGATATTGCATTAAAAACCAGACGTTTGCAGCTAGAATAGTCATTTAGCACATTAACAATGTATAGAGTGTATTTCTGATTAATTTAATGTTATCTTCATTGAAAAAAAACTGTGCTTTTCTTTCAAAAATAAGGGAATTTCTAAGTGACCCTAAACTTTTGAACGGTAGTGTATATAACACTTGCATATCACGATGACATCATATATCTATGTAACACTTGCATATCATGATGACATCATATATCTATGTAACACTTGCATATCACGATGACATCATATATCTATGTAACACTTGCATATCACGATGACATCATATATCTATGTAACACTTGCATATCACGATGACATCGTATATCTATGTAACTCTTGCATATCACGATGACATCGTATATCTATGTAACACTTGCATATCACGATGACATCATATATCTATGTAACACTTGCATATCAAGCTGACATCATATATCTATGTAACACTTGCATATCACGATTACATCATATATCATCTATGTAACACTTGCATATCACGATGACATCATATATCTATGTAACACTTGCATCTCACGATTACATCATATATCTATGTAACACTTGCATATCACGATGACATCATATATCTATGTAACATTTGCATGTCACGATTACATCATATATCTATGTAACACTTGCATATCACGATTACATCATATATCTATGTAACACTTGCATATCACGATGACATCATATATCTATGTAACACTTGCATATCACGATGACATCATATATCTATGTAACATTTGCATATCACGATGACATCATATATCTATGTAACACTTGCATATCACAATGACATCATATATCTATGTAACACTTGCATATCACGATGACATCATATATCTATGTAACACTTGCATATCACGATGACATCATATATCTATGTAACATTTGCATGTCACGATGACATCATATAGCTATGTAACACTTGCATATCACGATGACATCATATATCTATGTAACATTTGCATATCACGATTACATCATATATCTATGTAACACTTCCCACATTGAGACAAATGGAATGATTCCTACCCTGACGCAGCATATGATGACAAGAAGCAAAGAATATGAGGGAAAATGAGCAGGCCCTTCAGCAGCATCTTGTTCAGTCAACTTCTATGTCTCCACAGGCTGTTCTATTTTCTTGAAGTTCGTACAGCCTGTATTTTTTTTTTTTATCCTCAGGACGTTCTTATTGGAGCAAAGAAGTAAATGTTGTTAATATTCACCACAGCAGTCAGTGATTCATACAGTCAGCCGAGTAACATTCCCGCCTCTTCCCTGCTAATACCGTACATGTCAGCTCTTGGCAGCTCTTTCCCTGTGCTAAAGCTTGTTTTACTCTTTATATGGGTGATGAATACAGTACATATCTGTGTTCAAAACAAAAGATGAGAGCAAATTTCAAAAAGATGTAGAATATGGTAGTCTGTGAAGTGTAAAGTATGTACCACACCCTTACTGATGAGTTTAGACGTGAAGTAAGCTAATGATAATGTGGAAAATATGTCCTAGCCACAAGTGAGTCAGACGTAGACAGGGTGCACAGTATAAGATTACTTCCCAAAGCCTCCGACAGAAACCCCTTAGCCTGCAGATTTCACCATGAATTATATTAAAGCTTTGTATTAACAAACTGGGCTTTGCACACAGAACACTATTTATATTATTGCGTGGGTGGTGATAATGAATTTCACATGACACAGGATAAAATTTAGGACATGTTCCAGTCCTACATACTGCTAACATTACAAGGCAGTAGAAGATGAATACATGTGCATTTAAAAATGGAAGAGACAATAAGTACTTCACAGCCAGTATATAGATAACCTTACCTGAATGTGCGGGATTATTATTTTTATTTTTTATTTACTTTTGTAGCTTCAGAATTCTTTATATAAAACCATAGATTTACTAGAATCACAATACAGCTGATGTGTTGGAGCTTGAATCACTACTGCATAATGGTGTCTCTCCAAGGTCCATACTGGCTGAATACAATAGTGCATGCATCACAGCGTACCTAACTTTTTAGAATAAAATGTCATATGTCTGTAATAAATTTATGTCTGAACATCATATGACTTGTATTTTGCATTATTTAGCCGTTTTCCCCTCTGCAGGCTCTATCTCTAATTCTCAGTTTTCTATAGTCGGTGGAGCATAATGACTATCATGTCTTCTATACACCGCGCACATAGAAAAGAACATCCGGCTCCCCAATCTCGTTGTAGCACATCCTCAGAAACATAAGCAACATAGAGGAGATTATACAACAGTACTGATCAGAGTAGCTGTGAATCCAGCACTGGGGTGAGTTATAGCGCTTACTTGGAAGCTGATTCAGTGTGTGTGTGTGTGTGCGTGTGTGCGTGTGTGTGTGTCTCGCCATGCCTCTCTGTATCTCACTCTGCTTCCACCTCCCCTTTACCTCTCTATAGACTTCTATGGGCAGCATGTAACCAGATCCCTCAGTGAGCTGATAATTATTTACTTTAGCAGTGCTCTCAAAGTGAATGACCAGTGCAGGAGGTAGGGGCAGAGGGAGAAGTGAATGATAAGTGGAGAAAGAAACATTTTTCTCTAATAAGATATATTACAAAGTTTTGTCTTTCTTTGTAGCATTGATTTATGCATCGTTTGTTGAAAGTTAAGTGCCCGTTTTAGACCACTGTATCCTTGACCAGCCTGAGATCTGTGGACAGCTTTGATTGACTGTGTCTCAGGGAGCTGAAAGACAGAAAGTACAAGGCTACCCCCAGCGGGGGTGCATGCTCCATTCATTTGGGCAAACGCCTTACTCCTCCTCTGGTGCTGAACTACTGCTATATAACAACCTAGCTCCTCCCCTACATAAGGTGCTGTCTATCAAACTCACTAACTTGAGGACCTGCCTATCTGGTCATGTGATCACAGGTCCTGTGCAAATATTGCAACAGCACTTTACAAATAGCTATCTAATTTAACCAGTAGGTCGCAGGAAAGCAGTAAAATTATATACACATAGGTTCACATAGTCAGCATGCTAGGTTATAAACCTGCAAATAAAAAGACAGCAATCAAAAGGAACAGCAACACATCAAGATACCTTGGCACAACTTACCTTCCACAGGGGACTGTAACACAGCTCTTTTTAAATGAATGGGGCTGTGCTGCAGTTCTTTGCACAGTGGTTTGCCCAGAAACACTACTGTGCAGGAAAAAAGCCAAAGGGGCTTCTGTCCTTAATTCTCCAAAATGACCGTGCAGTGGTACAGATTCCGCCAGATGAGGCATTGCTTCTTGGGTAGAAAATTCCCATACATACGGCACCCGGCAGAGTCCATAGATCAGAGCTGCATGGCCTCAGTGTGCAGCCATACAGGTTCTATCTGTGCAATGCTTCTAGTAAAGAATACCACTGTAGAAGTACAGTTAGGGCCCATACGATTGTGTGGGTGCCATATTATGGCTCTGTACAATTTGAAGCTTGTACAGAACCACAATACAGTCGTGTGGATTAGCCCTTATTCTTGTGTTCTGTTACTGTAATATGCATCTGACCCCATTTTTTCTATACCTTGAGCAGGGGCGTAGCTAAAGGCTCATGGGCCCCGATGCAAAAGTTCTTATTGGCCCCCCCCCCCCCCCGCAAACTTCTCATGGCCGACGGTTCGCAGCTTTCAGCTGCATCGCTGGGTCTAAGTGACCCAACAATGCAGCACTAGCAGCCGGGGCATCACTAAGGGCTTAAAATGTCAGGGGAAATAGCCCCAATACATATGTGTCTGCCCAAAAAAATAGTGTATAGGAGACCGCATATCTATAGCACTACGACCCTATAAACTATTGATAGGATTAGATACAGTGGCTCAGCAGACAGTATCACACATGATAGGATTAGATACAATGACTCAGCAGACAGTATCACACATGATAGGATTAGAGATAGGGCCTAGCAGACAGTATCACACATGATAGGATTAGATACAGTGGCTCAGCAGACAGTATCACACATGATAGGATTAGATACTGTGGCTGAGCAGACAGTATCACACATGATAGGATTAGATACAGTGGCTCAGCAGACAGTATCACACATGATTGGATTAGATACACAGCTCAGCAGACAGTATCACACATGATAGGAGTAGATACAGTGGCTGAGAAGGAAGTATCCCACATGATAGGATTAGATACACAGCTCAGCAGACAGTATCACACATGAGAGGATTAGATACACAGCTCAGCAGACAGTATCACACATGATAGGATTAGATACACAGCTCAGCAAACAGTATCACACATGATAGGATTAGATACAGAGCTCAGCAGACAGTATCACACATGATAGGATTAGATACAGTGGCTCAGCAGACAGTATCACACATGATTGGATTAGATACACAGCTCAGCAGACAGTATCACACATGATAGGATTAGATACAGTGGCTCAGCAGACAGTATCACACATGATAGGATTAGATACACAGCTCAGCAGACAGTATCACACATGATAGTATTAGATACAGAGCTCAGCAGACAGTATCACACATGATTGGATTAGATACAGTGGCTCAGCAGACAGTATCACACATGATTGGATTAGATATAGGGCCCAGCAGACAGTATCACACATGATCGGATTAGATATTGGGCCCAGCAGACAGTATCACACATGATCGGATTAGATACAGGACTCAGCAGACAGTATCACACATGATTGGATTAGATACACAGCTCAGCAGACAGTATCACACATGATTGGTTTAGATACAGGGCTCAGCTCGCTGACATTGCAGCACCAGCGCTGGACCCAAGAAAGGTAAGAATAATAATTTTGCTTCTTTATGTGTTACAGATTATTTTTGTGTGTTTGTGTTTTTTTACAGGTTCGGTTGTTGGACTTCGGATTCGAGGACTTCAATGACGGCCTTTTTTATTCTCAATAAAATGGTTAACCCCTTCCCGCTCCTTGACGTACTATTACGTCATGGCAGCTGTATCGTTCGCGCTCCATGCCATCATAGTACGTCTCGGGAGTAACGGCCGTTTCGGCCGTCCTCCCGACACATACAGGAGCTGTGACGCTGCTGTCTTGTTCAGCAGCTGTCACAGCTCCTACAGCGGGGACCGATCGCTGTGTCCCCGCTGATTAACCCCTTAAAAGCCGCGTTCTATAGAGATCGCCTCTTTTTAGGGGTTAAGCTGCCATCGCCGGCCTGCTACGCGATAGCGGCCGGCGATGGTGACTATGGCAACCGGACACCAAACAATGGCGTCCGGCTATGCCATAGACGGAAGCCTAGTGGGTCCTGACAACGTCAGGACCCACTATGCTTGCTGTCAGTGAGTAGCTGACAGTTCTAATACACTGCACTACGCATGTAGTGCAGTGTATTAGAATAGCGATCAGGGCCTCCTGCCCTCATGTCCCCTAGTGGGACAAAGTAATAAAGTAAAAAAAAAGTTAAAAAAAGATGTGTAAAAATAAGAAAATAAAAGATTTAAAAGTAATAAAAGTAAAAATCCCCCCTTTTCCCTTATCAGTCCTTTATTATTAATAAAAATATATAAACAAACAAATAAACTATACATAATTGGTATCGCCGCGTCCGTAACGGCCTGAACTACAAAATTATTTCATTATTTATCCCGCACGGTGAACGCCGTAAAATAAAATAATAATAAACCGTACCACAATCACAATTCTTTGGTCACTTCACCTCCCAAAAAATGGAATAAAAAGAGATCAAAAAGTCGCATGTACCTAAAAATGGTGCTGATCGAAACTACATTTCGTTACGCAAAAAATAAGTCCTCGCACGGCTTTATTGATTGAAAAATAAAAACGTTATGGCTCTTAGAATAAGGTAACACAAAAAGTGAATGATTGTTTACAAAACGTATTTTATTGTGCAAACGCCATAAGACATAAAAAAAACCTATAAACATCTGGTATCGCCGTAATCGTATCGCCCCGCAGAATAAAGTGAATATGTCATTTATAGCGCACGGTGAACGCTGTAAAAAAAAACTAAAAAAAACCCAATAGTACAATTGCTGTTTTTTAGTCACCACGCCACCTAAAAATAGAATAAAAACTGATCAAAAAGCCGCATGCACCCCAAGAAAACTACAATGGATTCCTCAAGGGGTCTAGTTTCCAAATTGGGGTCACTTTTGGGGGGTTCCCAATGTTTTGGCACCACAAGACCTCTTCAAACCGGACATGGTGCCTAATAAAAAAGAGGCTTCAAAATCCACTAGGTGCTCCTTTGCTTCGGAGGCCGGTGCTTCAGTCCATTACCGCACTAGGGCCACATGTGGGATATTTCTCAAAACTGAAGAATCTGGGCAATACGTATTAATTTGCGTTTCACTGATAAATCCTTTTGTGTTATAAAAAAAATGGTATGAAGAGGATTTTCTGACAAAAAAAAAATGTAAATTTCACCTCTACTTTGCTCTAAATTTTTGTGAAACACCTAAAGGGTTCATAAACTTTCTACATGCTGTTGTGAATACTTTGAGGGGTCTAGTTTCTAAAATGGGGTATTTGATAGGGGTTTCTAATATATGGGCCCCTCAAAGCAACTTCAGAACTGAACGTGAACCTAAAAAAATAAATAAATGAGGCAATACTTCGCTTCTTACATTATACTGATAATGAGCCGTGCCCACCCCGAGATGACCCCAGTTTTGACCGTTTGTATAAACGGAGACCCCTATTAGACCGTTCCAGTGCCCGGTTTTCGCAGCATACACCCCCGAGAAGTGTATTTCTATTGATGAGTCCCTGGTACATTTTAAAGGGAGGGTTCAATTCCGCGAGTACCTGCCGGGTAAGAGGGCAAGGTATGGTGTGAAGATGTATAAGCAGTGCTAGGGTGCATCAGGGTATACCTACAGGTTTAGGATATATGAAGGAAAGGCCACCCCCAAACCAGACTGCATCCTGGACTACAATAGGTACATGGGAGGGATGGACTTGTAAGATCAAGTCCTGAAGCCCTACAGCGCCATGCGGTGTGGTATAAGAAGCTGGCCGGGCACATCATACAGATGGCTTTGTACAATGCGTACGTGCTACGTCGATGTGCAGGCCAGACGGGAACTTTCCTGGAATTTCAAGAGGTGATTATCAAGAACCTAATCTTTAGGGACCAAGAAGGGGGGGCAACCAGTACTTCTGGAAGCGAGCCCACACGCATCGTACCAGGGCAACACTTTCCAGGAGAAGTTCCCCAAACTGGCAAGAAGGGAAAAAGTCAAAAGAGGTGCAAAGTCTGCTATAAGAGGGCGATAAGGGATGACACAATATATCAATGTGACACATGTCCCGAATAACCAGAGCTCTGTATGAAAGTGTTTTAAAATTTATCATACATCCCTTGGTTTATAATTTACCCCAATTTTACTTACCCTGATGCACTCCACACAGCTTATCCCCCCTCGTCTTTCCCCTCTGGGCCCTGCTGTGTGTCCAGGCAGCTGATAACAGCCACATGTAGGGTATTGCCATACCCGGGAGAACCCACATTACAATTTATGGGGTGTAGGTCTCCGGTCAAAATGCTCACTACACCTCTAGATGAATGCCTTAAGGGTGTCGTTTTTAAAACGGGGTCACTTCTTGCGGGTTTCAACTGTACTGGTACCTCAGGGGCTTCTGCATACATGACTTCGCACTAGAAAATCCCCAGTAGGCCAAATGGTGGTCCTTTCCTTCTGAGCCCTCCCATGGGCCTAAAAGGCAGTTTTTCACAACAAATGGGGTATTGCGGCACACAGAACAAATTGCGCAACAGAATGGGGTATTTTGTTTCTTGTGAAAATAAGACATTTTCAGCCAAAACTACATATTATTTGAAAAAAATAATTTTTTTTTCATTCCCAGCCCAATTCAAATAAGTTCTGTGAAAAAAATATGGGGTCAAAATGGTCACAACACCCATAAATGAATTCCTTGAGGGGTGTAGTTTCCAAAATGGGGTCATTTGTGGTGGGTTTCTATTGCTTTGATACCTCTGGGGCTCTGCAAATGC
Organism: Rhinoderma darwinii; assembly: GCF_050947455.1. NCBI lineage: Eukaryota > Metazoa > Chordata > Amphibia > Anura > Rhinodermatidae > Rhinoderma > Rhinoderma darwinii. The sequence goes on along the minus strand of NC_134690.1, from coordinate 195,915,987 downwards.
GACATGGCACCCGAAAACCAATCCAGCAAAATCTGTACTCCAAAGAACACACAGCGCTCCTTTCCTTCTGAGCCCTCCCATGGGCCCAAACGGCAGTTTATCACCACAAATGGGGTATTGCCGCACTCAGGACAAATTGGGCAACAAAATGGAATATTTTATTTCTTGTGAAAATAAGAATTTTTGAGCTAAAATGACATATTATTGGAAAAAATATATTTTTTTTTAATTCCCAGGCCAATTCAAATAAGTTCTGTGAAGAAACTATGGAGTCTAAATGGTCACATTTCCCATAAATGAATTCCTTGAGGGGTGTAGTTTCCAAAATGGGGTCACTTCTGGTGGGTTTCCATTGCTTTGATACCTCTGGGGCTCTGCAAATGCGACATGGCACCCGAAAACCAAACCAGCAAAATCTGTACTCCAAAGAACACACAGCGCTCCTTCCGTTCTGAGGCCTCCCATGGGCCCAAACGGCAGTTTATTGCCACAAATGGGGTATTGATGCACTGAGGAGAAATTGGGCAACAAAATTGAGTATTTTGTTCCCTGTGAAAATAAGAAATTTTGGTAAAAAATTACATCTAATTGGAAAAAATGTCATTTTTTTAATGTCACAGCCCAATTGAAATAGGTGCTGTGAAAAAACTGTGCGGTCAAAATGCTAACAACAACCCTAAATGAATTCCTTGAGGGGTGTAGTTTCCAAAATTGGGTCACTATTGGGGGATTCCTACTGTTTTGACACCTCAACACCTCTTCAAACCTGGCATGCTGCCTAAAATATATTCTAATAAAAAAGAGGCCTCAAAATGCACTAGGTGCTTCCTTGCTTCTAGGGCTTGTGTTTTAGTCCACGAGCGCAGTAGGGCCACATGTGGGACATTTCTAAAAACTGCAGAATCTGGACAATACATATTTAGTAGTGTTTCTCTGGTAAAACCTTCTGTCTTGCAGAAAAAAAAATGAATAAAATTTAAATTCAGCAAGAAAAATGAAATTTGCAAATTTCACCTCCACTTTGCTTTAATTCCTGTGAAATGCCTGAAGGGTTAAAAAACTTTCTAAATGCTGTTTTGAATACTTTGAGGGGTCTAGTTTTTAAAATGGGGTGTTTTATCAGGGTTTCTAATACATAGGCCCCTCAAAGCCACTTCAGAACTCAAGAGGTACCTTAAAAAAAAGGCTTTTGAAATTTTCTTAAAAATATGAGAAGTTGCTGTTTATGTTCTAAGCCTTGTAACGTCCAAGAAAAATAAAAGAATGTTCAAAAAACGATGCCAATCTAAAGTAGACATATGGCAAATGTGAACTAGTAACTATTTTGGGTGGTATAACCGTCTGTTTTACAAGCAGATGCATTTAAATTCTGAAAAATGCAATTTTTTCAAAATTTTCTCTCAATTTTGCAATTTTTCACCAATAAACACTGAATATATCGACCAAATTTTACCACGAACATGAAGCCCAATGTGTCACGAGAAAACAATCTCAGAATCGCTTGGGTAGGTTTAAGCATTCCGACGTTATTACCACATAAAGTGAAATATGTCAGATTTGAAAAATGGGCTCTGAGCCTTAAGGCCAAAACTAGGCTGCGTCCTTAAGGGGTTAATGAGGGTTGTGTTTTTTTATTTCAATAAAATATTTTTTCTATGTGCTTGTATCTTTTTAAACTTTATTATCACCGCCTTAGTAATGGCCGCTGGCTGATTGATAACCTCCATTACTAAGGCGGGGCTTAATGTTAGCCAGTGCAGAGGCTAACACTAACCCCCATTATTACCCCGGTACCCACCGCCACCAGGAGTACTGGGAAGAGCCGGGTACGAACCAGTAACCGACCATCTGTAGTGACGGGCATGCACCGGGGTGGCCACAGGCTGGTAGTATTAGGCTGGGGAAGGCCAAAAACAGTGGCCCTTCCCACCCTTGTAATGCTGCCTGCTGCTGTTGTGTTGTATCTGGCTGGTTATGAAAATTGGGGGGGACCCCACATCGTTCTTTCCATTTTTTTTTTTTTTTAAATGACGTGGGGTCCCCCCCATTTTTCATAACCAGCCAGATACAATAAAGCAGCAGCCTATCATCACCAGGGTGGGAAGGGCCACTGTTTTTGGCCTTTCCCCTCCTGATAACACCAGCCTGCGGCCACTCCAGTGGCCGACCATCACTACAGATGGTCAGGTACTGAATCGTACCCGGCTCTTCCCAGCACCCCTGGTGGCGGTGGGTACCGGGGTAATAATGGGGGTTAGTGTTCACCTCTGCACCGGCTAACACTAAGCCCCGCCTTAGCAATGGACACTGTCAATCAGCCGGCGGCCATTACTAAGGCGGTAGTAATATAGTTTAAAAAAAAAAACAAAGACATAGAAAAAATATTTTATTGAAATAAAAAGAAAACCCCCACACAACCCTCATTAACAATTTTATTGATAATAAAAAAAAAAGCTGTCATCGAAGTAGTCCTGGAATCCGACGTAGTCCAACGACCGAACCTGTAAGAAAACACACAAAAAAACCGATTAGTAACACATTTGTTAGGCTTAGATACAGGGCCCATGTATGATACTGTCTGTGGGACCCTGTATCTAAGCCTACCACAAGGTAGGTTTAGATACAGGGTCCAGCAGACAGTAATCTTATACAGTATAAGATTACTGTGTGCTGGGTCCCTGTATCTAAACCGACAGTGTGGTAGGCTTAGATACAGGGTCCCACAGACAGGATCACACATGGGCCATGTATCTAAGCCTACCATGTGATTGTCTTAGATACAGGGCCCAGCAGACAGGATCACACAATCTGTGATCCTGGCTCATGGGCCTTCTAAGCCTGCTACATCGTAGGCTTAAAGGGGTTGTGCAGTCCCTAAACATTGATGGCCTGTCCTCAGGATAGGCCATCAATAGCTGATGTGTCTGGGTCCGACTCCCGGGACCTTCCTGGTTCCGGATCGCAGCGGAGGTCCTGACGTCAAGCGCTATGCGCTGCGCACAACATCGAGAGGACAGAACTTCTGCCGCGGCTGAAGAGGAAGGTAAGATTAGTTGCCCTGACTGGCGGAGTCCGACTCCCGGGACCCGCCAATCAGCTGTTTTTTAGGGGCCGCAGCACTCGTACGAGAGCTGCTTCCCCTTCATTTCACTACTCGCTCACACTGTGAATCGCCGACACCGATTCACAGTGTGACCGGAATGAAGGTGAAGCAGCTCTCGTACGAGTGCTGCGGCCCCTTCAAAACAGCTGATTGGCGGGTCCCGGGAGTCGGACCCCGCCAGTCAGGGCAACTAATCTTACCTTCCTCTTCAGCCGCGGCAGAAGTTCTGTCCTCTCGATGTTGTGCGCGGTACATAGCGCTGTGACGTCAGGACCTCCGCTGCGATCCGGAACCAAGAAGGTAAGGTCAGTCTGTTACTATAGTAACAGGGGCCCGCGGCCCGAGTTACTATAGTAACTTTTTATTGATGTGGTGCGGGGGGCTGTGGGCCCCCCTGGCTTCGGGGCCCGGTCGCAATTGCGACCGCTGCGACCCCTATAGCTACGCCAGTGTAGATATGAGATAAATAGATGATAGATAGATAGATAGATAGATAGATAGATAGATAGATAGATAGATAGATAGATAGATAGATAGATAGATAGATAGATAGATAGATAGATAGATAGATAGATATGAGATAGATAGATAGATAGATAGATAGATAGATAGATAGATAGATAGATAGATGATAGATAGATAGATAGATAGATAGATAGATAGATAGATAGATAGATAGATAGATAGATAGATAGATAGATAGATAGATAGATAGATGATAGATAGATAGATAGATAGATAGATAGATAGATAGATAGATAGATAGATAGATAGATAGATAGATAGATAGATACTTTGTCTGTTATGCTAAACTGTCAGCCCTGAGGTGTGACTGCTCAGCATGACAGACATACATACATACATACATACATACATACATACATACATACATACATACATACATACATACATACATACATACACACACACAGTGAAGGGGTTAAGAGCTGGATTACTAGTTGCTACTTACATCTGCTGTGGGGTCAGAGAGCAGCTCGTACTGCAGGGGAGCAGCAGACACGCACACCATCTTCTTGCTGTAGCCATTCCTTTCCCTCTGAACAGGTCAAACAGCAAGAAGTGAGCTGATTGGGTGGACAGTACAGTGGGCGGGCCTGGGTCTCGTAAGATGAGTGGATTCATCTATCATTCATTTTCCACCGTCTTGTTCCCCCTCTGTGCAATGACTCTCTGACAGCTGAGCTGCCACCAATGCTTTAAAGAGGCTCTGTCACCAGATTGTGCAACCCCTATCTGCTATTGCAGCAGATAGGCGCTGCAATGTAGATTACAGTAACGTTTTTATTTTTAAAAAACGAGCATTTTTGGCCAAGTTATGACCATTTTTGTAGTTATGCAAATGAGGCTTGCAAAAGTCCAAGTGGGTGTGTTTAAAAGTAAAAGTCCAAGTGGGCGTGTATTATGTGCGTACATCGGGGCGTGTTTACTACTTTTACTAGCTGGGCGTTCTGATCAGAAGTATCATCCACTTCTCTTCAGAACGCCCAGCTTCTGGCAGTGCAGACACAGCGTGTTCTCGAGAGATCACGCTGTGTCGTCACTCACAGGTCCTGCATCATGTCAGACGAGCGGGGACACATCGGCACCAGAGGCTACAGTTGATTCTGCAGCAGCATCAGCGTTTGCAGGTAAGTAGCTACATCGACTTACCTGCTAACGCCGATGCTGCTGCAGAATCAACTGTAGCCTTTGGTGCCGATGTGTCCGACACGATGCAGGACCTGTAAAAGTAGTAAACACGCCCCGATGTACGCACATAATACACGCCCACTTGGACTTTTACTTTTAAACACACCCACTTGGACTTTTGCAAGCCTCATTTGCATAACTACAAAAATGGTCATAACTTGGCCAAAAATGCTTGTTTTTTAAAAATAAAAACGTTACTGTAATCTACATTGCAGCGCCGATCTGCTGCAATAGCAGATAGGGGTTGCAAAATCTGGTGACAGAGCCTCTTTAAGCTACATTACTGGGTCTCTTTTGTCCCCCAGCAGGGACCCAGTAATGTAGAGCAATCATTGCAGCGCTAGTGTGGTGAGGGGGGCCTACGGGCCCCCCTAGCTACGGGGCCCGGTCGCAGTTGCGACCGCTACGACCCCTATAGCTACGCCACTGACCTTGAGGATATTTTCTTATTATTATATTAAGTTGCAATAAAGAAAAGTATAAAGTGGACATGTTAGTACAAATGTTGCAGTTTTGAAGTATAAGATTTGTTACTGGCATTTAATGTACTATAACATTGGAAACACTAAAACGAACTGATGTGTACAATGGTATATGCATCCAGGGAATTGTTCTATTCATTCCTTTTTAAAGGTTATGTAAACTTTTGAAGGCAATTTTTTTTTAATAAATCAATGTTTTATTTCATTTTGAAAAATTGTTATTAAAAAATAAATTTAACTTTTTGAGATACTTCTATGTGTCCTATATGCAAAGAAGCTGTATCTTACGTTCAAAGCCGAATCCGTCAGACCAGCAAGACTGGCAGCTTCGGTGATCACTTGAACAGCATGTCTCTGACATGCAGAATCCAGCTTTTATCGATCACATCTAAGTGACATCATGAATTTAGATGTGATCGATAATAGCTGGATCGGACCAGCGCTCACTGAAGCCATCAGTCCCGTTGACCTGACGGATCCAGCTTTGACCGCAAGATATAGCTTCTATGTATAGAGGATACATAGAAGCTGAATCTCAAAAAATAAAACATTTTTTGCATAAAAATCCATTCAAAAGTTGTTCAGAATGAAAAACATTGATTAAAAAGAAAATATTGCCTTCAAAAGTGTATAAAGCGTTTAACTCAGGCATTTATTATAGGTATTAGGCCTCGTTCACACCGAGTTTTTTTGCAGGCATATTTTGACCTGCCTTCAAATTCTTGCAGCGATTTTCGTGGCGCTTTTCGCTGCATTTTTTGAAGGGCAAAAATACAGCAAATAGCACTTTCTCCCATTTAAATGGGAGGTCAGAGGCGGAACTGTGGCAAGAAAGAGCATGCCGTTTTTTTTTACCTCAAGCAGCTAAAAACCACCATGGAAAGAAAACGCCTCCGCCTCCCATTAAAATCAATGAAAGGTGGTTTGGGCCATTTTTTGCCGCTGATTCCGACGCGGTTTGTCAAAATCAGCATAGAAAATCTCTGTGTGAACTGGGCCTTACAAGATGAGTAACAACACAGATGATTTATTTTATTATTATTATTATTATTATTATTATTATTACTATTATTATTATTATAATGTCTCATTGCCTAAGTTCTCCACACTTAGAATATACCCATATTTATGAATATGCAGGTGAACTTGTGACCAGCACTTGTAGTGGTCTGCATAATGGAGTATTCATATGTGGCAAATTGTTGCAGAAATTCCTGTGATTTATAATCGCTTCCTTGCATCTGAATGGGGTTGTTTTTGCAACATTTTCATCGTTTTACACACACTGTTTTTCGTGATATTTTTCGCTGTATTTTTGGGGGGCTGCAGCCAGATGTTAATTTAAAAAAAAGTATATAGTGAAATATGAAATTCTCTATGTACATAGCATTTTGGTTTATGACATTTTTTAGGTCAGTGGCTAATTATCAAAATGCAGCATGCTATATGTATGGTATTTTTTCTGGCGTTTTTCTCCATAGGCTTCTCCATTAGTAATGAACGAATCGATTCTACACATTTCGAATTTGGTGTGAATTTTCCAAAATCTGAAACTTTTGGTGTTTGCGGTGCATAAATCACATGAAAAGGTGGCCGCTGGTGGGCGCTGCCCGCCATTGTGCTAACTTGGCGTTAAAGGGGTTGGCAAGTTTTTTTTTTTTCACTAATATATTTCACTAATATATGGCAAACATCAGTATGTGCTACTTACTCTCTTTCTGTATGGGCGTACTATTACTGCTGTGATATCAGATCTATGCCGAGCAGTCTGAACCAATCAGATGTCTGCTTCTCCTTTCTTGCAGCATGAGGTTCACATACATGCAGATAAATTGTAACATAAACCCCCTCCTCCCCTTCACAGCATGAGTCTCAGACAGTCACTAAGGCACTAAGGGAAAGATACTGCTGCAGCGTCCCCCTCCTCCCCCTCACAGCATGAGTCTCAGACAGTCACTAAGGGAAAGATACTGCTGCAGCGTCCCCCTCCTCCCCCTCACAGCATGAGTCTCAGACAGTCACTAAGGGAAAGATACTGCTGCAGCGTCCCCCTCCTACCACCTCGTCCTGTTTAGTATTTATTCTTTCTTTTTAGACCGTTTTCTGCACAAGCAGGAAAGGTGGGCTACAGGATTCCGGGAGTTGAGGAAAATGCTACTTTCCCCTTATAACATATTGCAAAGCTTAATTTACAGTATTTACATGTACTACCGATTTATGCAAAAGCATTACAACAATAGATAAGCTTTAAAGGTGATCTCGTTTTTGTGTCTTTAAATATCACTTCTCAGGAGCACGTTACTATTAAAGCATTTAATACATTCAGAGTATTCAATTTGTGGAAAGGATGTTTATTAACAGGTTAACTGCACAGATAAAATACACAATATTAAAAACAGCTACATGCAGCCATAAATATTTATGAGAAAATATTCCCCATGACATAAAATGAAAGTGAAAATACAACTATCTACTACTAGATAGAAACAAAATTGTCCTTTTTTCCTTATTGTAAATTATTAGCCAAATGACTATTTATAATACATTATATATACAAATAAATACACAATTGTGTCCCAAAATGTACTTGCTTACAATGATCCTGAACTGACAATGAAGAACCGCAATTCCAGTCAACAGAAAATGATAGGGGCAAGTAATTATTTACAAGAAATAGCCTAAAACAGTCATGCAGAACCATAAGAGGCTGAATGTTGGCACAGTAGCCTTGCTGCTAAGAGATAACATCAGTACGTTTGATGCGCACAGAGTGCAGTTGAATCCGCAGTAATCACATGTAGATATTCGTTGCATGGTCAGAGAATTATATGTTCGGGTAGCGGACATTTCTGTAAGAAAAAAGGATTATTAAACCTTTGCCAGAAATAAAACTCTAAAACTAAAAGTAATATAAGTAACACAATTCCTGTCTGCCTCGGTATAATAAATAAATATCAATATATACATAAGAAACACTTTTTCTACTCTACTAATTCCTGTGCTGTCCAACATTGTGGGAATGCTTTATGCAAATTCAATGGGAATCTCATCCCAGTACCGCTCTGCAGTCATGGGTCAGATGCACCAGGAATAGAGAACTCAAGTTTTCTGCTGCGCAGGACCTTCAGTATGTAGATCTTTGAGGGTGTAAACATTGGTTGTGGTGAGCCAAAACTGAATTGGTAACTCCTGCCAGGAGTACACATATGGAACTCTGACCTTAAAGCAGTTATCCACCGACAACAACCATTTCCTGTGGCAACTCCCTCATTAATGAAGTCTATTGTGGGGGTTCCAGCTGATGGAACACCCAGACGTCAGCTCTGCATTCAGATTTCCCCTGCAGAGTCAATGAAGTCAATAGGCACTGAGGTTAGTTCTCCAGAGTGAGATTCTCTTTGTAACGGCTTTCCGCTCTGCTTAATCGAGTGGGATTCTGAGCTGTGGCCCCCTGTTAGGACATAGGAACAGGGGTTGTATTGAGTGTTCTATGCCTTTAAATTTTGTATTTAGGAGTTGTCTGATTTAGACTCACCCGAGCATCTAGCTGATCATGAAGGGTCCTACTGCCCATGTTTGTTAAAAAAGACAGACCATTCATGTAATTCATGCATTGTTCTACCAGAACAGTGAGCTCTCTTTGTATCACCTCTCCACTCTGGCTAATATCAGATGGCTCTGGGTAATTGTTGGTGGAATCTCTTCTATATCCTTTATATGTGTTATATATATATATATATATATATATATAATAATTATTATTATTTTTTTTTTTTTTTCCTGTTCTGTGTACCTGTATATGAATTGCCATTTCCGTTCCTATACTCATTCGTTTTATTTTGTCTAAGCAAAGGTAATATATAATCTATGGCACTTACCTGGATTGTAATAATCACAGACTTTAACAACAGCATCTTGAGAACTTGCTACCATTGCAAACCGAACCATTGGAATAGAAATACAGAGCTCATCATTGGTCACCTAATAAATGAAGAAATATGAGGCTGTGTTTACACATTGCAAAAACTGCGATATGACTGTACATCACTAACATATTCTAAAGTAAGACACCTTTTAAGTTACATTTTATTGCTTAAATATATTACACTTATTGCTTTATAGCCTAACCACATGCAATATTAATGACATTACTGTAAGATTTTGTTTTTCTAAGTTTTTCCGATTTACAGAGCAAAAAAGCATTGTAAGGTAGTTTTTTTAACTCACCGAATCAAAGTAAACATAAACTTTTCCTTCTTTTGGCTCAACCAGTTTTAGAGATTGAATACTAATAATTCCTTGAGGGCTCATAGTGAATCCACTGAGGTACCCAACATCCAATAATGCCATGCCGCTCTCATTCCCTTTACCCTGAAAGCTGATAACAAAAAAAATACCAAAACATTAGTGTTAAGGAAATACTCATCAATAAAGAAAAAAAAAAACATATAAGAGGTCATGGGAACTGAACTTTGGTCTTACTTACCGCATACATACATCCAATGAGAGTCTATGAATGTTATTTGTCTCTTCCCTCACCGACACATCTAATTGGAAAGCCTCAAGCACCGTGTTTCTTCTCCGCCTAGATGAGGACTTTTGATTGTACATTACATTAAGCTGTAAACAAAAAAATATATTATTAAGAACTTGCATCAATTGATACCAATAATTACTATATGCTAATTTGTGTAGTACAGCCAATGTATTTGTATGTGGTTTTAAAGCTGCATATTCCCTCTCTCTCGGCATCCATTTGGGGAATTCTATTTGAGCTTATATAGAGCAGATAATAATAGATAATTATAGATTACAATCCCTAATTGTAAATTTCCCATCATTTTCTAATCTTTCCATTTACATTAAACAGGCAAAGGTATAACTTGTAGATCCTGGCCCTCAAAACAATATCTGTAACAGGGCCTCCAACTACCATGTGCCATTAATAATACTGGTGTCTTCTTTTGTAGTAGAGGGACCTTTGGGCTGACTAAGGCACCAGTACTCTGCATAGCTATGCCCCTGGAAAAAGGAAAAATTACCTCCTACAACATAACTGGAAAATGTGTTACAAACTATTGGAAACCAGGTTTACTAGTCTCCTTTCTATAACACAAAAAAAATTCTGTAAAAAGGAAAAAAAATTGTCAAAAGCTATTTTTGAAGTGTCAAATTAAACAGGTATAACTAGAGTTCAAGTTGTTTTCTTAAAATATTGATTGAGTGGCTACATTGTAGTTCCTAATAAAGTTACCTTTTAAATTTGGCACCGTTCCTACACTGTCTGTCACCAGGTTGACCCGCTACCTCTATAGCAATGGTATGCTGTTCAGGCCACATGACAGCAGCAGTCAATCATTGGCTGCAGTGGTGACGTCCCAACAACAGAAAGGGCTTGTCCACACGTAAACGGAATTGCTGCAGAAAATTTCTGCAGCAATTCCGTTGAAAGTAGCAGACTTTCCACTGAGGCAGAAACGCACCATTTCCTGCATTTTTGACTGCAGAAAATTGTGCGTATTTTGCTGCTTTTTTCTCATTGTTTGGAAATGGTGACATCTCCTCTGAAAAACGCAGCATTTCAGTCCACTTTCCGCAGCAGGAATTGACACGCTGCGGTACGAAAAATACGCAGCTCAGGTCAATTTCTGCTCGAAATATTTACGCAGCGTGTGGCTGAGATTTGTTTGAATCTCACCCACTTTGCTTCTACTGTATTTTGCTGCGTATTTTCAGACGGAAAATACACAGCAATTCTGTTACGTGTAGACGAGCCCAAAGAGATGAGAAATCCTGGTGACCACCAGCACGAGAACAGTGTCATAAACCTTTTTAAACATTGTGGGGCACTTGACAATTGTGATTTTCAGGGATTGGAAAACACCAGTTTAATCTAAGGCAATATAATAATCCTTTTATGTAACAGTAAACACTAGATAAGAAAAGAAAATGTAAGTACAAAGAAAACAGATAAACAGCGACCAATCAAATTACTGCTACCATTGTATAGCCTTCGCTGGAAACAATTACAGCTAGGATCTGATTGGTTGTTATGGGGTACTGCTTCAGTTTTCCTTGGCATCTACCTTCTACAGATAACTTCAAGTTTGACAGGTATATAAAATAAGTACAGCATTACAATAACAAGTAACAAAATGTTCTCATTATGACATTTTAGAAATTATACACTTCCTGTAAAACATACAGAGAAATCAATAATAGATAATAGAAACTGTTAAAACGCTTGATTTTTACCTGGAAAATAGCCAATCCTCTTCCAACTGCAGTAGCATTGACTAACAAAGGCTGGGAAACCTCAACCTAATAATAAAATAGAATTACCCATTTATTATAAATATCATATTACTTACAGCTTAACGTCAGTATAATATTGTTCATTGAGGTCATTATACTGAATCTCTGTAGATTCATATGATCTGACTTTCGATTATTGGGGGGGGGAAACATGGCCAATGTATTGTTATATCATTGTTTTCCATAAATATTATAATATTACATGTAAATATGATATAGTGTTTAAACCACATCATTTATAGGCAGCAAAACGTATCATAAATTGAATATATATTATATGTCTGTATATAGGCAAATTAGTTTATAAAGTCTATTTACCTGCTGACTTTGTAAGACTAGAAGGTTTTCACTGTTGATATGGAAAGTTGTAGGTGCAGATGAATCTGGTCCAGTAACAGCCAATGTAAGAGATGTTTCATGAGACGGAGCCAAGAGTATAAACTTGGACAAGGCTTGCAGGGCTATTATTGTGTCCTGGTAAAAGAATAACAAGGCTTACATTTTAATGGTAAACTCAACTAAAGCCACCCTATAAAATATTCAAGCACTAAATATCCATGATGCAGCACTGGATGTCAGCCACCGTCCTTCTCTACCGGAAGTGCAGGTAGTGCATATACATACATTCTACCAGCGCCTGAAAATTATGACATTTGAACCACTGCTCACCAAAAGGCATAATCGAAAAAATATTCATCAAAATTGGCCTCCAATTTGAACAATAGTTTTTTGTTAGAAGGGTCCCTAGGCAGTAAGCTAATAAGTGATATCTGGCTGCTGGGGGGGGGAGAGAGGGAGAGAGGGAGAGAGGGGGATAGAGGGAGAGGGGGAGAGAGGGGGATAGAGGGAGAGGGGGAGAGAGGGGGAGAGGGAGAGGGGGAGAGGGGAGAGGGGGAGAGGGGAGAGGGGGAGAGAGGAGAGAGGGGAGAGGGGGGAGAGAGAGAGACACGTTAAGGAGTGTGAAAGATTCCATAATGAATGTAAAACTCTATGAATAAGATTTTGCACTATCTCCACATCAGGATAACTCCGTAAGTACAGATAATGTTTCAAGCGCAATAATTGATATAGTAAGTAAAGTTTTCCTTTCCGCATTGATAGAGTCAAATAACAAGACTGAAAATTTCTCATTTTAAATATAACATAAGACTCAGTTCCTTAGATAATAAAATTCTACTCAGAACAGAGAAATCAAAGAAGATCAGAAGATCAGGGTGGAAGTTCAGAAATCATTATTCCATTGAAAAGCCACACCAGAGGACATTACATTCTGGAGTAACACTATTCATATTATTTCATACTTTATATTATATTCTGCTTTATATGATGGAAATATTAGACCTTACATTCCCTTGTGCCAATTACACCGTTTTTTTTTTGTTTTTTTTTACTTCTAATGGACGCTACTCTACTGTTCATCACTGGTTATGCCATCAACTCCACTGTTAAATCATTGGAATTCAAATCTAAAAATAGCATTTATAACAATGTTTTCTGAATAAAGGAGGTATCAGAGTGTCACATACATTCTGAATAGGTCATGCCATATACATCATTGGATTGTATGTGGCAATAAGTTTTTCTGTATATCGCAAATAGATAAAGAAAACAAACAAAATAGCCAGCAGCATATAACATTAAAGTGTGTCTGCCACCAATTTTTGGGGTGTTATTAGTATTAGCTTATGATATAATCCCGTGTGAACATTCAGTTAAATTATAGCTTTTACTTTTTTATTGTTTCTTTCTGCCATTCTTCAGTAACCTTTCCCTTAAAATCAATGAGTCTAAAGGGCTGACTTTTGTCTGAATGAGTCTAAAGGCTGTGAGGTCACATGATCAACCAATCAGCTCCTAATGCGGTAAGGAGGATGGACAAAGGTAGATCCCCTTAATAATATTAATCAGCAGCAATTTTATCAAGGTACATAGATAAAATTCAGGACAGCTTCATTGTTTGTTACTGGACAAAAATCACAGTCACATAAAGCAGAATATATTTATCACGTGATTCTAAAATGATTGCTCCAAAGACATTTAGACACAGCATGTTGGGGACAGACGCTCTTAAATTATTTAATCTAGTAAATAATACATTATATAGAAAGTGTTTCAGCTTTCTATATAGAAAGTGTTTTAGCTAGTTACTAATAGCATAACATTTCTAACCAGTTGTGAAAGGAGTTTTACCTGAGTGGATGAATATCCTCCAAGATGGCTCCTTTGTTGAATCAGCCACTTCATTACAGGAATACCTTCCACAATTCTGCTCTGCTGATAGTGAGAAAGCAGGGCATATGCCGCCGTCTCAATGTTTGTAGTTCTCGGCTGCCAGTAATTGTTGAACCCTTCAGATTGTGAAGACCAAAACTTGTTCCCTTCTAAATAAACAAAAGTGATACAAAAGTTATATATATATATATATATATATATATATATATATATATATATATATACACACTACCGTTCAAAAGTTTAGGGTCACTTAGAAATTTCCTTATTTTTTAAAGAAAAGCACAGTTTTTTTCAATGAAGATAACATTAAATTAATCAGAAAAACACTCTATACAATGTTAATGTGCTAAATGACTATTCTAGCTGCAAACGTCTGGTTTTTAATGCAATATCTACATAGGTGTATAGAGGCCCATTTCCAGCAACCATCACTCCAGTGTTCTAATGGTACATTGTGTTTGCTAACTGTGTTAGAAGGCTAATGGATGATTAGAAAACACTTGAAAACCCTTGTGCAATTATGTTAGCACCGCTGAAAACAGTTTTGCTGTTTAGAGGAGCTATAAAACTCACCTTCCTTTGAGCTAGTTGAGAATATGGAGCATTACATTTGTGGGTTCGATTAAACTCTCAAAATGGCTAGAAAAAGAGTGCTTTCATGTGAAACTCGACAGTCTATTCTTGTTCTTAGAAATGAAGGCTATTCCATGCGAGAAATTGCCAAGTAACTGAAGATTTACTACAACGGTGTGTACTACTCCCTTCAGAGGATAGCACACACAGGCTCTAACCAGAGTAGAAAGAGAAGTGGGAGGCCCCGCTTCACAACTGAGCAACAAGACAAGTACATTAGAGTCTCTAGTTTGAGAAATGGACGCCTCACAGGTCTTCAACTGGCAGCTTCATTAAATAGTACCCGCAAAACGCCAGTGTCAACGTCTACAGTGAAGAGGCGACTCCGAGATGCTGGCCTTCAGTGCAGAGTGGCAAAGAAAAAGCCATATCTGAGACTGGCTAATAAAAGGAAAAGATTAATATGGGCAAAAGCAAACAGACGTTGGACAGAGGAAGATTGGAAAAAAGTGTTATGGACAGACGAATCGAAGTTTGAGGTGTTTGGATCACACAGAAGAACATTTGTGAGACGCAGAACAACTGAAAAGATGCTGGAAGAGTGCCTGACGCCATCTGTCAAGCATGGTGGAGGTAATGTGATGGTCTGGGGTTGCTTTGGTGCTGGTAAAGTGGGAGATTTGTACAAGGTAAAAGGGACTTTGAATAAGGAAGGCTATCACTCCATTTTGCAACGCCATGCCATACCTTGTGGATAGGGCTTGATTGGAGCCAATTTAATCTTACAACAGGACAATGACCCAAAGCACACCTCCAAATTATGCAAGAACTATTTAGGGAAGAAGCAGGCAGCTGGTATTTTAATCTGTAATGGATTGGCCAGCGCAGTCACCAGATCTCAACCCCATAGAGCTGTTGTGGGAGCAGCTTGACCGTATGGTACGCAAGAATTCCCATCAAGCCAATCCAACTTGTGGGAGGGGCTTCTGGAAGCATGGGGTGAAATTTCTCCCGATTACCTCAGCAAATTAACAGCTAGAATGCCAAAGGTCTGCAATGCTGTAATTGCTGCAAATGGAGCATTCTTTGACGAAAGCAAAGTTTGAAGGAGAAAATTATTATTTCAAATAAAAATCATTATTTCTAACCTTGTCAATGTCTTGACTATATTTTCTAGTCATTTTGCAACTCATTTGATAAATATAAGTGTGAGTTTTCATGGAAAACACAAAATTGTCTGGGTGACCCCAAACTTTTGAACGGTAGTGTATATATATATATATATATATATATATATATTTATATGGTCTGTTCCATCATTTAACTCATATTGAAAGTATAGAAATATATATATATATATATATATATGTATATATATAATGTTTATATATACTAACCTGTAGTGCTTGCCCTTGAATTAAGCAGAGTCAGGGCATCACGTGCTATAGAGCTATTGGCCAATGACAAGGCATATACCACTACCGAGAGTGTATAATTACTGGCAATTCCTTCATCAAACTTCCTCTCAAGATATTGCACAGCTTTCTGAACTTTAGATGCATAGAGGTCCTGAAATGGAAAACAAAAATAAAAAAAATAAAAGTTTCCTTATACAACAAGATTTGCTATACAAAATGATTATTATTATTATTCAAAACACACGTTGTAGTCTCTTTTGATATATTAGCAAAGTGTTTGAAAATGAATTCAGCCAAATGTTTAAAAAGTTTGTTAAGTCAATCCTTCTTTCATTATGTGTCTTTAATCTGTAACCAAAATGTTATTTTTCGAAATGTTAAAAAAACTATCATTATAGAACCATATAATTAATATATTTTGCAGTATGTGAGACTTATTTTCTTTATAGAACCCAGACTGAAATCCTCATTAACCCCCTGCCGTAGCTGTTTTTTTGTCATTTAATTTTTTTTCCTCCCCGCATTCTAAGGGCAAAGCCCCACGTGGCGGTATTGCTCTTGAATTCCGCTGCGGACACTCCGCAGCGTTAATCCGCAGCGGACCCGTTTCTCCATTGCCTTCCACTTCTTTTTAGTAGGCTTTGTTTAGACGAGGCTGAAATTTCCGCTGCGGAGCATAGGCTGCAGTGCGGAATTTGGTGTCCGCAGCATACAATGGATGTTGCGGACCAGTGGCGGACTCATTGCGGAAGTTCTCCATTGACTTTAATGGAGATTCTAAATTCCGCAATGAAGTCTGCAGATGTCATGCACATGTTATGTGTGCTGCGGATGCGTATTGCTTTCTTAACATGACATTTCTTCATTCTGGCTGGACCTATGTATTTCTAGGTCTACAGCCAGACTGAGGAGGTCAATGGGGCTCCCGTATTTACGGGTGACTATGTGTGTGCACCCGTAATTACGGGAGCGTTGCTAGGCAACGTCAGTAAATAGTCACTCTCCAGGGTGCTGAAAGAGTTAAGCGATCGGCAGTAACTGTTTCTGCACCCTGGACAGTGACTACCGATCCCAATATACAGCAACCTGTCAAAAAAATAGAAGTTCATACTTACCGAGAACTCCCTGCTTCTTTCTCCAGTACGGCTTCCCAGGATGACGTTTCAGTCTAAGTGACGGCTGCAGCCAATCACAGGCTGCAGCGGTCACATGGACTGCCGCGTCATCCAGGGAGGTCAGGCTGGATGCCGAAAGAGGGACGCGTCACCAAGACAACGGCCGGTAAGTATGAAATTCGTTTACGTTCACTAGGGAAAGTGCTGTCCCTTCTCTCTATCCTGCACTGATAGAGAGAAGGGAAGTACTTTCACCGCAATACGCAGCAGCTAGTCCGCATCAATTTACTGCACATTTTGGGCAGATCCGCCACAGAATCTGCAACGCAGATTCTGTGCGGCATTGATGCGGACAGTGGCGGAGGAAAACCGCCACGTGGGGCCATGCCCTAAAAGTCAGACATTTACCATGTTAATTTTATTCTGTGTGTCAATCCAATTATGGCAGTATCAAATTTATACAGTTGTTTATGTTTTATTGCTATTACAAAGAAAAAACTAATTCTTAAAAAAAATAAATTGTGTCCCCATATGCTAAGACCCATAACTTTTTTAATTTTTACATTGAATGGGCGGTGTGAGGGCTTGTTTTATACAGGATGAGATATAGTTTTTATTTGTACCATGTTAGGATACATGTGCCAGCCTCTTTCTAATGGCTTAAATGCAATCGTCGCTATTGACCGCGGCATCTATCTGGTTTAATGACCGGGATTGATTGGATTTATTGCAATGAGGTGTCGCCTGTAACATACAGCTCCAGTCTTTAGGCTCACTCAGAGACAAGGAAACTCATCAAACTACTAAGTAAAATTCAAGATTAATAATATAACGATACTGACAGAATACCAGTCCAGCAAAAAGCACACCCACAACCTGAATTGGTGCAAGCTTTCAGACTAGGCAAGTGGTGGCGAACTCATCCTGTGACATCCCTAACGACTGGGGCCCTGCCTGCAGCGGAACTACCGCCCTGATAATGGCGATCCCACTATCTGGAACCTACTAAGAGACCCTGAGTGCTCCTGCAGGTGAAAGGAAAACTTGCTTTCGCCTGGCAGCTGCTGGTAGGTGGAACGGACAGGTGGAGAGGACAGGTAGACTCAGACAAGCCGAGGTAATAACAGAGAGGTAACGTAGTACAACAAGGAAACAACAAACAGATCTCACAGCAGCCAAAGAACAAATGAGCCACAGGAAGTTAATCTCTGGCAAAGAGGTCTAGCACCACGGGTGTTATATACGAGGCTAAATTGGATGATTGAGAGTGACAGCAAGCAAACCACTCAAGATTTTAACCCTCGTCTACCTCTCAGACCAGCTCTAAGAACAGGGAATGTGACAAATAATGGCTAAATGAGACATTAAAAAAGTAAATCAACTAACTTATTTAAAAACTGCCATGAATAAATGTTGCTCTTTAATTAGCAATTATAAATTGGATGTTGTCCTCACAATTGTTGAGAGCAAAGGCACATCTAATGTGATGACATAAGAAGACAACTTTAAGTTATGATCTAGCACACTTTGGAAGGGGAAGCAAGTTGTAAGTTCATTTTCTTAGAGCAGTTTGCTACTGACCACTCTGCTAAACAGGGCATTTTCTTGGTATATTGCATACAGATTGCAAAGACATATTTCCAACCTACAAGATTAAATACATTTGCATTTAAGTTCAATAATTGATTTTGCTAACATTCTAATTCCCATTTCAATAGGTCATTTTTTAGGGGGGTTAAACTCTTATGTATGTACTGTACTTAGCAGCAAACAAAAGGTATGATCCAGCACTTCATGAAGCAATCCCAGGACTTTATTGTATAAACATTAAAAATCCACCCAGCACACAAAGACAAAGGACCAGTACACTTACGAGTTTCAACTGCCAACTGCGTTCTTAGTCATAGATATTGGCTATGACTAAGAATGCAGTTGGCGTTTGAAACGCGTAAGCGTACTGGTCATTTGTCTCTATGTGCTGGGTTGATTTTTAATGTTTATACAATAAAGTCCTGAGATTGCTTCATGAAGTGCTGGATCATACCTTTTGTTTACTACTGAGGAAGACGCCTGGGTCAGGACGAGGTCCATGCATTGGATCACTGAAGGCACTGGACACCGGTGAGCTTTTAATTTTACTATATGTACTGTACTTACCCTGTAGTACTTATCTTCTAGCAGTGAAGTCAGTATGTAAGCAGTGAGGGTGATATGACCATTTTGCCCTCCCTGAAGTTCATTATGGATAACACGTCCTGGCTCAGAGAATATACCAGTGTTGATGTCTTGGTACTGCACCAGCCACTTTACTATTTCGTTTAAGACAGTTGGATTTATGTATATAAATGTTCGGGCTTGAAGAAAGCATCTGAAAACAAATGCTGACAACCTAAAAGAAGATTTGTATCGTTACATAATAAGAACTGTTTTATATTTACACATTACTGTATTTTCACTAAATATATACATTTATTTTTCAAAAGAGTAGACCAGAGTTATGCCTTGTTCACATCTGCGTTGGAGGCTCTGTTAGGGGCCTCCATCAGAGGTCCAGCCAAAAATACTGGAAACAAAAGCGCAGCCTGCTATTGTTTCCGGTAAAACCACAGACATCCCGACTGAAACTCAATGGACCCAATAAGAGTCAATGGTTTCCGCCGGTCGCCAATGCAGTCTGCAGATCAGGCGGTACTGTTGCCAAGGAATAGGAACTGCACATTCCCCTGGTGGCAGACAAAAAGACCTGCAAAATTGGAGGTACTGTTAAACCGTGTGAAATGAAAACAAATAATGAATGATATGGCAGGCAGGCTATGGCTATATCACTCCCATTATAACACGATATAGTTACAGTGCACAGATCTGCCATAACTACTGTATGATAAAGTTCAACATCTCTTTTGAGCATGTCTGATCCCACGGAATTTAGGGCAGTTAGCATTGTTTCAAAGTTTACAAGACATTTAAAGTCAATCACATAAAATAATTTGCTCACCAAGTACTTCCAGAGGAATCAGTGCTTCCAAATGCGCTAAAAGATCCATCATTTCGCCTATAGGCTAGCTCCTTTTGGTAACCTAAACATAAAATATACATGAATGTTACTAAGGCAAAGTCTCTTTTATCACTTTGTCGTAGCATGATAGTATTAATAATAATAATAATAGCAATAATTACATAATAGATGGCAATTTTAATTGTGCTGACCCTACACTAATGTCTTCTGGCATCTCAGATGTTTTTATTAAACCTGCATATTTATTGACCTATAATTCCCAAGTCTGACAGTCTTCTAAATCTATCCATAAGTTATTACTTAGCTAACTTGTTAGTTGCCTGTTCGTAATGTGTTCTGATATCGGTGAAGATGAATGTCTAACTTGACTATATATATTCTATAAGTGCCACTTAAAAATGTAAAATAAATAAAGGTATTACAACTTAAAGACAACCCTTATGCATATGCCCTAGTCGAGTATATTGACATTGTAGAAAGGGATTGCCCGCTCGGGACCCCGCTCTATGAGCCAGATTTTGAATTTGAATGTCTGCATGCAGTACTACATTTTGTCTGCAGTTGGCGCTGCAAGGAGAATGCATAGTCATATATGGTGTCCATTTATATATTTAATTTACTTTCAACACACTGGGTCAGATTTACTAATGCTGTTTAGGATTTAGATGGTGGAAACTTAGACCAGAAAGTCAGAAGATGCTCCAAATTTATCATAGTGGTGCATGTTGTATGATAAAATTGGCCTTCTTTCTTTTAGACTACACCCCTTGTAATCTAAGCCATGCCCCCTGTCGGATGAGGTGCAAAAAGTGTCTTAAACAGATAATAAATGTGGCGCATGGCATGTGTGCAAAAATTCTGGTTCAATTTGAATAGTAAATCTGCTCCAGTGCTGCACATGATGCTGAAAAAAATTACCTTGTTCCATGAAGTTTACGATCCTTTCCCTAATTCCACTTTTTATCTGATTAACTGCTATTAGATATTGTAGAATATAGACGTTCGGTGCAAAGTTGATAATGTTTTGCTCGCCGCAGCCATATGGCAGCTCGATAAGCGACTCAAGACCATTTATTGAAGGTCCAAGTAGATCTCCTGTCAAAACATTTATCAAAATATTAAGCTTTGTTAAAAAAAAGTTGTGTATATTCTTTTCCTTGGTTATATTCTAGACATAATTGCATTAAAGCACATTTCTAGTTTAATATAAATAAAGCTTAGCCACCGTATAGTAAAAAAATTTCCAACATTGTTTGAGTTTCAATTTCTCACAGTTTCAAGATCTTTGTTTGCTGCCATTGAATGGGAACATTTTTGTTTTTACCCAGAGACTTGAAAACCATTCAGACCTGGTACCTTTCACAGCTGAGAGTTTTCTACAATTGCATCCAGTCTAGACAGTTCTCTGTCAGCTAAATAGTCTGTACTCCACTGATACATTGTACCAACAATGACACATTGTAGGCAAGACCAGAACAGAGAGATTTGTGCTGCTCATGTATTTAGCATTATCTAAGGCTGTGTTCACATCACCGTCTGTGTTCCGTTGAGGGGTTCCGTGAGAGGTTTCCGTCGGGTTAACCCCTCAGCAGAAAGCAAACGAAACCTCAGCTTCAGTTTCCCTCACCATTGAACTCAATGGTGACGGAAACCTAGCTAATGGTTTCCGTCGGTCACCGTTGTGACAGGGTTCTGTCGTTTTGACTGAATCAATAGTGCAGTTTGACTGCGCTATTGGTTCCGTCAAGAACAACGGAAACCTGTCACAACGGTGACCGACGGGAACCATTAGCTAGGTTTCCGTCACCATTGAGTTCAATCGATATTAAAAAAAGACACCTGACCATCAAACCTATATGAGGATGCTGGACAACGTATTCCAGAACCATGGAAGGTAATATGGATTTGGGCCTCCTTTTGCGGCTATAACAGCCTCTACTCTTGTGGGAAGATTTTCCACAAGATGTTGGAGCGTGTCTGTGGGAATTCATGAGTAATTAATCAAAAAAGCATGTTGGACAGGCAGGTCCGACTTGCAATAGGTGGTTTACAATTTATCCCAAAGGTGTTTGATAGGGGTTCAGGTCAGGGCTCCTTTTAGGCCACACAAAACTCATAAAACCATGTCTTTATGGACCTTGCTTTGTGCACTGGGGCATATTCATGCTGGCACAGAAAAGGTATTTTCCCAAACTGTTCCCACAAAGTTGGAAGCATACAATTGTCTAACATGTCTTTGTATGCTATAGAAATAAACCCTACACTGGAAAAAAGGGTTCTAGCCCAAACCCTAGAAAACAGGCCCAAACCATCATCCCTCCTCCATCAATCTTTACAGGAGGCATTGGGCATTGGCGCTAGGTAGCGTTCTAATGGCATCAGGCGCCAAATAGTGAGACATGATTTATCATTCCAGAGAACATGTTTAAGCTGCTCCAGAGACAAGTGGCAACGTGCTTGGCATTGTGCATGGTGATCTTAGGCTTGTGTGCATCTGCGAGACCATGTATCCCATTTCATGAAGCTCCTGACACACAGTTCTTGTGCTGATGTCACTTACATAGCCAGTTTGAAACTCTATAGTGAGTGAAGCAACAGAGAATTTGCAGACGATTTTTACATGCTACGCACTTCCATAGTAAAACGTCTTTGTATGCTGTAGCATTAACTGAACCCTTCACTGAAAAAAGTGCCTAGCCCAAACCCTGAAAAATGTCCCCGGACCATTATCCCTGATGCACGAACAATGCACAAATATCGGACAAGTCGTGAGTTTTACGCAGCGGACACACGCTGCGTGAAAATCACTGAAAGTCTGCACGGCCCCATAGAGTAACATAGGTCCGTGCGAGGCGCGTGAAAATAACGCGCGTTGCACGGACGTATTACACGTTCGTCTGAATAAGCCCTAACAATAAGGCCCAGTTCACAGAGTTTTTGGGCCTTGATTGATATTGACTCGGACACTGCGTCAGAATCAGCACCAAACAACTTCCAAAACCGCCTCCCATTGATTTAATCGGAAATCAATGGGAGCCAGTCGCGGGAAAAAGAAAAAGCAGCACGTCCTTTCTTGCCGCTGTTCCGCCTCTGACCTCCCATCGAAATCAATGGGAGGCAGAAAATGCATTTTTCGGTGCGTTTTTTGTCTGCTGTCCTCAATTGCCGCGGGCAAAAAACGCAGCAAAAAAACGCGGCAAGATAGTGTGGGCAGGTCAAAATCTGGTGCGTGCGGTCGCAGGTGCGCGCTTGCGAGTGCGCACGCGCGGGAGTTTGCGGGTGCGCGCGATCGGTCGCGCGGGCGGTGTTTGACGGCCCCCATGACGACCCCCATGCTACCCAGGGTCGCCATCAGGGGGGGTATTAGGGGTACTGATGTGAGAGGCCTGGCCAAACCTAATTGAAAGGGGGGCCCGCAGCTCACGACATTCTTTTGGTGAAAAAAACGGGCCCCATTGCAGGGGCCTGTTTTTTTTTTCTACCAAAGGCAAGTCGCGGCAGTTGCCGGGCCCCCCTTTCAATTAGGTTTGGCCGGGCCTCTCACATCAGTACCCCTAATACCCTCCTGATGGTGGTCCTGGGTACCATGATATAGTGCTGGACGGAGTACCGTTAACAGGCGGTGCCACGGTAGGGGGGCCCAGAAAATTTAGCTGTATGGGGCCCTGAAATTCCTGATGGCGGCCCTGATCCTAAGTATTAAGGCAGTGAAGGATATGTTCACATGCACAAGTAAAAATGGCTGATAATTATGGAGCTGTTTTCAAGGGAAAACAGCCTCTGATTTTCAGCCGTTTTTGAAGCAGAAATTTCTTTTGGAGACTTGTTTTTCAATTGATCTTATGAAAAACAGCTCCAAAAACGGCTCAAGAAGTGACATGCTCCTTCTTTTTATGCAGTGTTTTTTTACACACTGTTTTTTAAAATAGCTGGTAAAAAAAAAAGCCCCTTCTGAACTAAACACAGTTTTTCCTATTAATTATAATGTGAAGGGGTTTGTCTGCGTTTCAGTAGAGTTTTTCAAGGCGTATTTCGAGGCGTTTTCGCCCCAAAATACACCTGAAAACACTGCATTTGAACATGCCCTAAAATGCCCCTAAAGGCATTTGAAATTACAACGTGAGCTCCACAGCGTAAGAACCCCTAAATTACCTAATTCCAAGAGTTGCATTCCAGATTTAAAGGGGTTGTCCTCCTTCTGACAACTGATGACCTATCCACCGGATTGGTGCGGGTCCGACACTCAAGCCGCTCCGGTAGCCTGTGGGCTCCGGATGTTGTAGCACATATTGCTATGTACGGAGCTGGAAGCAGTTGGCTCCGTACATAACATAGCGGCCGTGCTGCAGAACTGCAGGTTCGCTCCTATTCACTTGAGTAGGAACAGAGCAGCAGTACTGCAGCTCGGCCGCTATTCCGTGGCTGGAGCCAACTGCTTCCGGCATGTACGTCCGCTGCACGGAGGCCCGGTTGTCTGACCCCCACAGATCATGTACTGATGACCTATCGGGTGGATAGGTCATCAGTTGTCAGAAGCTGGAAAACCCCTTTAACTCTCTAATACTCTCTAAAATCTGTCAATATAAAGACATGCCCAAATTAGAATGATAAACATCTAGGATGATTTGAAACTGAACTACGCTGGAGTAAAATGCGCTAAATTGCATGCCTCTTAATAAATTTGCCGCTTCTTTGCCTGTTCATGGGGCAGAAAATCAAATCTTAGTCTATGAGCAGACTTACATTTTCGCTATATTTTACGACATATTCAATAAATTATAGTAAAAATGTCGGCCTGCGACAGGCCACGTCCCTCTCCTCAAACTTCACCCATTTTTTTTAACTTTGGAAAAGCGGCAGGAGAAGCATGAATAATAATCGCAAATTATTGAGAAAATAACGTATGTGCCATAATTTACGACTTTCTAAGCCCCAAAAGTTGTGTAAAGCCATTAATAAATCCCACCCTTGAACTGAACCTTCTGAAACTTAAAAGGTTTCTACACTTTTGCCAGTTTTACCCAAATTATCAAGGTAAACCTTCTTTGAATATGTCCTGCACAAGTATATGCGTAATTCATTAAGAATATAAAGACACTTGCACATTTCCTCTTTATTCCTTATGCAGATACAGGTTTACCTGAGCGGGCAAAGTACGGAAGCCCTTTAAAGAGGACCTATCACCTCTCATCACATGTCTGATCTAGTGAATTCTTGCATTCTCTATAAAACAATAATTATGGAGCATTGTGCCGTTCCTCTGTTATTCCTCCTGGAAATGTATTAATAAATTAACAACTGGGTGTTACCATTCCCACTGTCAAAGGGGTATTTATGTGTAGTTACACACCCATTTGACTGTGGGAATAATAATACCCAGTTGTCAATTTGTTTATACAGAATAACAGAAGAACAAAATAATGCTGTAGAATTGTTATTTTATGGAGAATGGAAGAATTCACTAGAACAAACATGTCAGAAGAGCTGACAGGTCCGCTTTAACCTCTTCATACTATAAATAACAACACCTATAGTGTTCAGTATATGTTATAAATCTTTTAAGAAAAAAATTGTCTTACCAATTACAGTGACATATATTTCTTCGCTGTCAGGTATTACATCACTGGGGAAAGTGAAGGAAATGTTCTTTGATACAGTTTTAGATGTATTTCCATTACCGGAAAGCTCAAATAGAACAGTCTGTGAATAAAAGTACTTCACCCCTTCAGCCTGTGGGGAAAAAATATATGACAGTGTTCAGTGAAGTTTTACTTTTCGTACAATAGTAGTGCAGATGTTTTTATGTTATTGAAAAGTACTTTATAGCATCACAGGAAACATTGTATTTTATTTAACCCTTTTACTCCTAAAGGGGCACTAAACCTAAAGTCAGTCTTGAATTGATATGCATTTGAATGCAATCTGCTGTTCCCCGTAGACAGTTATTTAACGCTGAGAAAAAGATAACTGCAGTGTTAGTCAATGGGATTACGGACTAGAATATCCATAAAACTGTCTTACTTATTTATCTCACATATATGAAGATCTAAGAACCTCCAAATACAGTTAAAAGTGTTATATATTTGT
Source organism: Rhinoderma darwinii (assembly GCF_050947455.1). Classification (NCBI taxonomy): domain Eukaryota; kingdom Metazoa; phylum Chordata; class Amphibia; order Anura; family Rhinodermatidae; genus Rhinoderma; species Rhinoderma darwinii. Next base: position 195,889,933 of record NC_134690.1, on the reverse strand, counting down.
AAATATTTTAACAGTCCTTTTACAATGTTATTATGTTTTTTTTTTAGCTTTAGTGTTCCTTTAATTTTAGAGAAATATCACATACCTTTACCAGTACTGTTTGAGTTAAAACATCAGAGGCCACTTTTGATGTTGCTTTCACAGTGATTGGGATTTTGCCAAGTATCTTTGGTCTTATAGGAAATAAAACTCTTGTTCCACCCCGACTGGGAACAGTAACGTTATGTTGGCTTGCCACAGTACCCTTATAAATGCCTAGTGGTAAGATTATTTCGAATGAGTCATGAAGTTCCAAAGAAACCAAAACCTGTAATCAATGAAAAATAAATTCATGTAAAAAAAATGTCTTAATGCTAATATATTATTTAATGTGACTGTATATGTGCATCAATAATTTGATTTCAATATAATCCCACAGCTACAAGAAGGGGTGGCACGTACGCACATAATCCTATAATATCCCATAAGCCAAACAATAGAATTATTGTGTAGGTCTAATACATACATCATAACAGAAATGAACACTTCTATGAATATTTTCCTTATCCACATAGATCGCCTATGTGAATGAGCAACATGTAAATAAACAATCCCCCTGTATGCCAAGTATGAGATCACTATAAACTGCAGGGCTTCTCAAACTTTTTGTACTGGAGCCTCACTGACAGGACATGGTGATGCCCAGACTGCACCTCCAGTGGTTCAAGCAAATGGCAAAATTAATAAATGTACTCAATATAAGCTAATTTGTCTCCTGATCCCAGTATAACATTAAGATAAGCATGAATGTACAATTCTGTTACTTAACCAGGGATTGATGCAGTCAATGATTACTTCTGCCAGAACTGCCTTCCCAGCTACGCCTTGCACACAGCTGTAGTGCGCCTCTCCAAGGAGGCCGACCTCACAGTTTGAGCAGTACTGATATACTGTATGATCTGTTATTTCAGTTCTATTTATAGCAAGCTAAGCACTTCCAGCAATAGAGGATCAAGGAAAAACTACCATGGAAATACCAATTTTTAAAAAAAATAAAAAGTAATTGACTGTTTACATGTTGTACTACTATAAGAGATCAATAACTAAAACTTACCTGCAGGGTTTTAGATAAGGAACTGGACAGGATGACTTCCAAAATAAACTGTTCACCTCGTGTAACCGAATATGGCATGTTTAGCGACATTATAAAAGGTTTAAATACTGATATCTAGAAAAAAATACATTTAAAATAATACATTTTGAGATTAGAAATTAATGAAAAGTATTCTTAATTATTCAAGAAAAAATAGATAAATATATAGTTATGTTATATACAGGATTATGTTGCTTGCAACATAGGAATAATAAAAAGAAATAATAATAATAATGATTATCTTCCATTATTCTTTTAAAAAGATGCCACACAAATATTACCTCAACAGAGTCTTCGGCTATTCCCAGTCCAAATCTCTCAGAAATAACGAATGCTGTGGCCACCCATGATGTATTTCTATCAGGTACTGCTACGTCAAGATTTTCTGTTAAACTTGAGCTGTGAATGAATTTGTATCAATGTATCATTAGAGGATCTTGTATTATTCATGTGCTGATGTATGTACTTCCTATAACATATCATAAGGATAGATTTATTACATTCTGCATCTCTTGACATTAGTCGACAGCATTAGTTGATAGCACGATTTTTGCTACTTCGTCCTTGACTAACAAACTTCCTGTTTGCTATCAAAAACCTCTTGAGCTGTAGCCCAAAAATCTATGCCTTGTAATAATTGCAATTTTAACCGCTGGATCAATGATGAGTCAACAAAAAGAATATATGGTAGTTACCAACATCAGAATCAATACAACCACATCCGGCTTTGACTATTTGGTGCAAGTGCCATAAATTGGCATACACCTAATCAAATCATTGAGAAGTATAAGCATTAACGCTTCCTTTACATTTATTGGCAGCCAAGTATGCACAGGTACATGCGCTATTTTCTATTCTACCTGTTTTGCAAATTGTACCAGTGTGTCCTATAATGGCAATAAAGTTGAATAAACCTTTAATATACTACAATAAATCTAAACTCATTTATATTCTTAATATACCTTATATTAGTATCTTGCCAAATCCAAATCTCCGGTAAAAGAATGTTTGTATGTCTTGAAGGCAACACAGTGCGTTCTCTAGTGAGAGGAATGTATTCTGAAAAAAAGAAAAGAAAAACAAGGTAAAAGGACAAGCAGTCACATTGCCGTGATTTGTGTGTCATTTTTTGTGTAATTTGGCCATATTGTAAACGAATCACTTTAACGCTTGTTAACATATAAAATGAATAAAATAAGGATATTAATATTAAAGTGGTTGTCTGGCTTTAGCAAATTAATGTTATATCTTGTCTAATTAAAAGTTCTTACATTTTCAAATATACTTTCTGTATTTATTCCTCACAGTTTTTAAGATCTCTGCTAAATGTTTTTCAGTAGGAACATTCATTGTTCCCCTTAAAGGGGTATTACTATCTCAGACAATTTTGGCAAATGAATAGGATATGACATAAATGTCTAATAGATGCTGGTCCCATCTCTGGGACCTGCACCTATCTCAAGATCGGAGGTCCTGTAACCCCATTCAGTCCTGGTGAGATGGCCGCTGGCCGCCGCATCCGAGTGGACACTCAGTGGTAAGGTGTGCGTGTTTGCGAAAACAGCTGAGCTTACTAAGCTACTCTGTTACCGCAGCTCCCATTTACTTTTATAGGAGTTACGGAAACAGTATAGTACAACCAGCTTGGCTGTCACTGGAACCCCAACCACCTTTCCACCAATTCCCCACCTGGATGAGGCGGCCTGCAGCCATCTTACCAGGTGGGGGACAGGATCGGTTACCCACAATCTTGAGATAGGTGCATGCCCCAGAGCTGGAATCTGCATTCATCATATGGATATGTCATGAATGTCTGAGTTGGGAATAATATTTTAAAGGGAACCTGACCGCACTTTTGAGGCCTCAAAACTGCTAATATGGTGATATAGGGGAGTGGGAAAGCAATTTAAAATAACCTTTTTCTTGGTCATGCAACTTGCAAAATGATGTGTAATTCCTCAGACATGCCGATCTCAAGTGCCAGTGAGGCAGGACTTGATGTGTAAGCGCTCCTGCACTGCACGCTGCAAGCCTCGCCCCTCTACTCTAAGTGACAGCTCTAACGGTCTCCTGGTTGGCTGCTAGAACTGTCACTCAGAGCAGAGAAGAGCACATACGACCGCTGCGCCAGGGGAATCAAACGCTGCTCTCTCAGTCATACAGCTTGCATGACCAAGAAAAACGGTAAGGTTAAAATGCCCTCCCTCTTCCTTATATCACTCTGACAGCAGTTTTGAGGCCTAAGTAATTTAATTACATCCGATAATCCACAATATTTGATAAAACCAATCTGAGGTCCTGTTTATAGTTTTACTGTTTGTTATTATAAAGTAAAATAACTCCGACAAAATTATATTTGTGGACCACATGTGCAAGCATTCCACTAGAGAATCAAAGTAAATTTCTGACATCCCAGATGTCTGTAGGGCGCACGTTCAAACATACCATTTTTATTTTGGATCACAGCGTCCGTCAGGCTTGCTGGAGGGCCCTGATTAAGAAAATGAAAACTGCATTTGCTGACTGTTTATAATAGAGAAATGTATTGACTTTGACTAAAATATGTCTTTACATAAATGTTTACAGAATAAATGCACACGTGAATACAATATGTTTCAGAAGAAGGCTGGTGATTTAAAGTAATTGTAAAATTGTGTCTTTTTACATCACTGACATTGTTGCACATTCTTATCATAGAAAGGTCAGACTGTCCTATTTCCTAGAGGGCTGTAATGGAACTGAGAAACTGGAGAGGAGATCACAGTGACACTCTAATGTTGCAGGTCATGCAGCATTTAAAGCATACCTAATGTTTTTAGGTGACTATTCAGAATAAGATGTCATATTTGTGTACATGAGGAATAACACTATTTCCGGTCATTATATAATTCGTATTTTACATTTTTCCCTCTGCAGGCTCTCTTCTGTAATTCTCAGTTTCTCTGAGTTAGTGGGCGGAGTCTAACGGCTATCATGTCTTCTGTACACTGCACACATGGAAGAGGAGAGTCCTGCTCTCCCATCTTTAGCTATAATATACACACACATTGTGTATATATATATATATATATATATATATATATATATATATATATATAAATATATATATATATGTCGAGTCACATTATTATGACCACCAGCTTATATCCAGAGTAACCGCCGTGTGCAGCACGGACAGCAGCTAGATGGGCTGGGAGTGACTTAATAAGGTGCTGGTAGGTTGTCTTAGGTATCTGGAGCCATGCTGACTGCAGTGCATCCCACATTGACTGGAGGGTGCGTGGGGGAGGATCCATAGAGTGAAGAAGACGAACGAGGTGGTCCCACAGATGCTCAATTGGGTTCAAGTCTAGCGAATTAGGGGGCCATTAAAGTATTTGGAAGTCTTGGGCGCGCTCTTCCAACCACTGTCGGATATTGCTAGCCGTGTGACATGTCACATTGTCTTGCTGGAAGATTCCATCTGCCCCAGAGAAGACAAACCGCATGTATGGGTGGACGTGATCTGCAACGATGGATTCATAGTCAAATTGTTTCAGAGTGCCTTCCACCTGGATGAGTGGCCCAGAGAACAGCATGAAAAAATTCCCCAGACCATAACGCTGTCACCACCACCTTTTGTTCTTCCAGCAATGGTTGCAGGGTGTTTGTTCTCTGCTGTTTCTCGCCTGACACGCCAATGTCCATCTATTCGATGAAGTAGAAAACGTGACTCATTGTATGAGGCAACCCTTTGCCAATCATCGATGGCCCAATTCCGATACTGACGTGCAAATTGAAGCCTTTTTTGAAGCCTTTTTTGACATTTACCTCTCACATCAATGGCATGTGGTGCTCTGCAGTTTCCTCTTTTGTTATTCCCAATGGTGCCATTTGTGACATCACTATACACTTTCACCAAAGCAGCACGTGAACAGTTCACAAACTGCACTGTTTGAGAAATACTGCTACCCTTGGCCCGAAAGCTAATAATCATCACTTTGCAAATCTGATAAATTGCCCCTTTTACCCATGGCTACAATGAGCGATATGTGTTCACCTCATATACCCACCAAGCCAGCCACAACACATCACTTCCTTAATGGGCTACACGCTGCCGACGTCAAAAGTAGGAGGTGGTCATAATAATGTGACTCGACTGTGTGTATTTTTATATATATGTATATATATATATATATATATATATATATATATATATATATATAAAATGCATCAGCAAAATGGAGGAGATTAAACATCAGTAGTAGCTGAGAATCCAGCACTGAGATGGCATACCACTCTTACCAGAGGCTGAAAGTACGACTGTACTTCTCACTCTGCTCCTGCTACCCCCTCCCCTTTCCATATACTTCTATGGAGAGCAGATTCTCTGTCTTTCTATTCCTGCTCCCCTTATGTCCATTCTTTCCTTTTTCATAGACTTCTATGTGCAGCAGCATCTGTGTCTCGACTCTCTCTGCTACCGCTCCCTCTGCCCTTTCCATGGACTTCTACGGTCAGTTTGTCTGTGTCTTTCTCTCCCTATTCCCTCCTCTTGCTCTCTGCTCCTGCTCCCCCTTCACCTCTCCACAGAATTCCATGGGCAGCAGGTCTGTGTCTCTCTCACTCACTCTGCTCCCTCCTCCTGCTCCGATCTCCTCTCTCCATAGACTTCTATGGGCAGGCAGTGAAGGAACACACCCATACTTCCTGCAGTCCGTCTCTTCTGCTCTGTAGCTGGGGACGGATTTTGCTTGACAACAGTGGATGGACAGTAGATTACAGAAAAGGAGACACCTAGTGACAATAAGGATATGTGCACACGCAAACTCAAAAATGTCTGAAAATACGGAGCTGTTTTCAAGGGAAAACAGCTCCTGATTTTCAGGCATTTTTTAATCAAACTCGCATTTTTCGCCGCGATTTTGACGCCAATTTTTTGAGCTGTTTTTTTATAGAGTCAATGAAAAACGGTTCCAAAAACGTCCCAAGAAGTGACATGCACTTCTTTTCTGCGGGCGTCTTTTTTCGTATCATTTTTGGAAAACGAGCCATAAAAAAACGCCCCGTTGGAACAAAGCGCCGTGTTTCCCACTGAAATCAATGGGCAGATGTTTGGAGGCGTTCTGCTTCTGATTCTTCAGCCATTTTTCAGCCTGAAAAACGGCTGAAAACACTGCGTGTGCACATACCCTAACTTTACACATAATTAACATAAAACGTCGAAATGATAACAGTAAGTAAATTACAAAGTTGATACATGTCAGGTATACTATTAGATTAGCATAAGTTGTTTGAAAAGTTAGTGTCCATTTAAGGGGTACTTCCAAAGGATATGCTATAAGATTGGGGTCCCAATGTCAATAACAGGGGTCCTCCAACCACATCCCACCTTGTGAGGCCGCCCCCAGCCGTCACATTTAGGAAGAGAATAAATAGAGAGGTGGGCGTGCATGTGCGGACACAGCCAAACAAACCCCTGTTCTCTATCAGACATTTATGGCATATCCTGTGCATATACCATAAACGTCAGAGTTGGTAATAACCCTTTAAAGGGGTTGTCTGGGCACACGGCAGTTTTTCATACTGATGACCTATGCACAGGATAGTTCATCAGAATATCATCGGTGGGGGTCTGGCACCCAGAACCTGCACCGATCAGCTGACTGTGCCAGAAGCAGAACACTCTGCTCACAGTATAGGGGTTATGCTGCAGTATTGCAGCTCTGCTCCGATTCAAGTGAATAGGAGCAGAGTTGCAGTACTGCAGCACGGCCACTATATAGTGTATGGATACATCTGCTTCCGACACCGGCCACTGCATAACATCCGGTGCCCAGAGGCAGCCTTTACAGCTGATCGGTGTGGGGTCTGATCGTCGGACCCCCACTGATCACATACTGATGACCTGTCCTGTGGATATATCAACAGTATGAAAAAACGTTCCGTGACGGACAACCCCTTTAAGTATTACCATGTAAACCAAAGTACAAATCATTGGAAATGAAGCAAAAAAAAATTGTATACACTATATTTTGGTTAAATGCAGTTCCTACGCAGCTTATGTATATGTTTTTCACAATCCTTCCCCCCCTCATAGTATGTTTGTGTGTTTTTCAAAAATATTTAATAACGTATTTATCCTACCTGGTAGTAAGACATCAGCTGATCATAAACCTAGAAATATAAATGAAATGTTACATAATTGAGAGCTGTAGAAAGCAATATTCTGATTTATCAGTGTGTAGACGTTTCCTATGGACAGCACTCTGTATTCTGTATTCTCACTCCTATTCTTAGCCACAGTATCAAAATATAGTCTCATGCACACAGAAAAATATCAAACTGACCCATTGACACTCCATGTGCTGCCATACTGTGCCTCCGTAAGGCATCCTATGCTCCTCTAGGCCAGTTATATACAGGGATTGTATCATCAACCCCTTTTAAAAATAGATGCCAGTGATCAGCCACACATTCTAGCGTTACATGTCAGTCATTCAAATGAATGACTATCCATGTAATGCAAGCGGGGGCCCCTCTATGTCGTCCTAAGGGGACAACCCCTAGAAAAGTAAACGTTTATAATATATTAAAATAATTTTGAACAGTCTATTGATTTCCAACTTTCAAATGCAAAATATGGCAAATATACCACAACCAGTAAAGGAAAATACTATAAACCTGGACACATAGAATAACTTTGTAGGTGCCGTCCGAAAGAAAACATGGCCTTGTAAAAAAAATATAACTTCTTACATCACAGATACAGTCTCCAATATGTATTCTATGCATCTATACTCACTTTGTTTGTAGTCAGATCACTTCCATGTCCCAGAAGCATGGAACTTTTATCAATAACTCGCAGCCCCACCAAAGAATGGGGTTCCTTTACATTAACGGATAAGAACACATGTTCTGATGGATGCGCTGTGTTTTTACTCCATGATAGAGAAACCTAGAATATTCAGATAGGAAATTTGATGGATTTGTTCTTTGGTACCATAGAAATCAGGAAATACTATCAATACGGAAATACCAAACTTGTGTCTCGCTTATAGGTCTGATCTAAGGGTGCTAAAGGTTGTGTGCAAACAGGGTCCTGTAGTGTAAATCCAGGCATGTATATAATATAACTCAAACCTTTTAATAGAGAATTAAAATGGAATATTAGATATTGTATATACAAATTAATATATTTACTATGTTTTTATCTATTCTTTATATAATATGTGACTAACGGATGGATCTTACCTTAGGATGTCAAAGTACCTACAGACTTTTTGTCCAGGTCTATTCAATATAACATTTTTGGCCAATTTATATGTTCTGAAAAGTTACCTTGTTATTAAATGTCCCTTTAATGGATAATGTTTTCGATATTTGCATAATATCACCATAAGTGTTACTGATATTAAGCCAATAGACTGTTAGTTGAGCTGAGGGTGCCCACGAAGCTTCTGGAGAGAGGCTAAAGTTTGTGCTATTCCTCCCAGCAGACACTACCAATCCTTTGGAAACCACCTGCAAAGAAATAAAATATAGTTTGTCATGGATTCTTATTTCTCATTTTATAGATATTTCGAAACATAGTTCAGGTTACATTAACTGTACAGTTTATTTTAAATTATGAATTAACTACAGAAAATGACAGTAATGACAAAATATATTTAGTAATGTAGCCGCTACTATAAAATATTAGTGATAGTCACCTATAAGCTCTGTGACCTGTACAATCACTAAGTCTGCGACTTTGTGCTTTTATATGGTCACAGAAGTCCTCAGTGACTTCTAATATTCTTATAATTTACAGTAGGGGCACATTATCACATATTGAAAAACACAAGTAATCAAAGAATACAGTGGACTCACAGTTATGAGAGCCCTCACCCAACCACTCTCCCAACCTGCCCCCACAACTCTCAGCAGTGACTGACAGCTGGCTGCTGTATATGAAGATGCACCGCAGCCCATCAACCACTGTGAGGATTGCAGGGGAGACGGGGGATTGCGCTCTCCTCGTGAATACATTCTGCTCATAACTATGAGTCTAGTGTATTCTTTGACCGCTCCTTAGCCAAACGGCGCAATATTTTTTTGTGTGGTTGGAGCTCATAGAAGAACGGAACCGGTCCCTGTAATATGCTGCCCTTAAATACGGTATTAGAAAGTTCCTGGTGCAAGAATGTCTCTATGAAAACAGTACAGTTTTTAAAGTAAAATAGATATTTACTACATACCACATAGTAGATTTCCCTTATCTTCAGGTAGGTTGTAACCTGTATGTCAAATTCTTCATCAACCTGCATTAAAAAAGTACACATATAGTTTAAAAGCAGCATCAAATTTAGTATCATATTCATTAGTTGAGTGTTTTAAAAGTAGTATTCATTCTTTTCTATTACTTGTATGAGACAATCTAATATGGACAAGACCCGCAAAACTCTCTATATACTCCAATAGTTCATGTTTTCCACGTGTGTCATGTTGTGTTCAGTAGAAGGGCATGTTTGACTTATCAGGACAAAATGAATGATGAAGTCATTGACAAATAATGCAGATTAAGCCATGATTCTATCTGGAGATAGGCCTTCCTCATTATAGAATGTATATGAGTGACCAGACAATTTTAAGGCTGGGTTCACACAAGCATGTTACGTCCGTAATGGACGGAACGTATTTCGGCCGCAAGTCCCAGACCGAACACAGTGCAGGGAGCCGGGCTCCTAGCATCATAGTTATGTACGACGCTAGGAGTCTCTGCCTATCCGTGGAACTACTGTCCCGTACTGAAAACATGATTACACTACGGGACAGTTGTCCTGCAGCGAGGCAGGGACTCCTAGCATCGTTCATAACTATGTCAATGCAGTGTGGAATCTATACAGGTAGAGAACTAGCTGGAGGGACAATGCTAGAAGTTTTTCTTTATACAACAGAATAAATACAATAAGGGTGTAGATTAATTTAATTAATTGGAAAATGTGTCATTATTACCTTCAAGGATGAATCTGGGATCTGGATGTCAATAAAAGGATTTCTTGTATATACTAAATCAGAGCTAAAAATTTCACTGACATTTTGGTACTCAACCTAAACAAAAAAGGAAAGAGAAAATTAAGAATTTGTATTGATAATTATCATATAACTGTCATGTATTTATTGTAAGAGAAATGTACTCATTGTTTTATACTCACATTAATTGTAACCCATCGAATGGACTGTAAAACAGGAAATTCCAGTACAATAATGCCAGATTCTGGAATGGTGTATTGTAGCACAGTGGCGTTGCTATCTGATGAATCTCTCCATTGAGTCATTTTAACAGCAACTTTTTCATTTTTCTCTTTTTTACTTAAGGGTTTTTTATCAATCCGTTTTATTTGAACCTGCAAAAATACACATACAGTATTTACCTATATACATGTATGGTGTCATCAGTCACAATCTTGTATACTTGTCTGAATGTATTCATGTACTAGATCTAGAGCTTCTGTGAGGCATCATGCACACGTCAATATTTTGCTTCAGTATTTGAAAGCCAAAACCAGTAGTGGAACATAAACAGAGAAAACCTATAATGGTAAGATTTGCACCTCTTCCGTTTTGGACCCACTCCAGGTTTTGGCTTCCAAATACTGAAGCAAAATGCTGACCAGAATACTGATCTGTGCAGGTTTGAGCCTTAGAATGTAGGCTCAAACCTGTTCTTAGTTACAACTGGACTTATATCCAATAATCAAAATATAAGTGGGCTATAAGGCCCCATGCACATGACCGTAATTTTAATCCATAACTAAGGAATCCGTAATTACGGATGAAATTGCGGACCCATTCATTTTTATTGGCCACGGACACCTTTCTGTAGATTTACGCATACGTGTCCTGGCCGTAGAAATGATTTGCAAAATATCGAACATGTCCTATGCTTGTCCGTAATTGCGGCACAGACTCGCCCATAGAAGTCTATGGGCGCTTCCACAATTCCGGACGGCTTCAGATCTGTATCCGTAGTCGTCGGATCCATATTTGCGGAAAGTAAAAACTATATACGGTCGTGTGCATGAGGCCTAAGGGTATATTCATACAAAGTGCCGCACCATAACTGAACTGCAGCATAGCCACATCTAAATACATGCTTTTTTCTCACAATTTTGCCACAATTGTGTTATTTCAAACCTGTGACCGCAATTGTGGTAAATCTGGAGCAAAAAAACTAATGGAATGCATTAGAAGCAATTCTCCAATATATTGTTATTATGGGAGGCCAATCGTGGGAGAAATACAATTATGGTATATACTCTGACAGCTCACAATAGCTCCTCTATGTCTACGATGATGAAAATGAACACCAGCTACAGTTAAATAAATAAATAAATAAATAAATAAATGGGAGATCAGACAGCACTCCAAAAGTAAAAGTGATCCTTTTATTCCCACATTTGACGTTTCAGCTCAGCATGATGATTTCGATTATGATTATGCTGAAATGTCACATGTGGGAATAAAAGGATCACTTTTACCGATAAAGTGCTGTCTGATCCCCCATTTTTTCTTCATCAATGGCCCACTGAACCGTGTCCCTAAGGCGTGCACCCACCTACTTGTATTTATGTGTTTTGATCTAGTGCTGCTGATATCCATTGTGTTACAGTTAATAATGTTTTTATATTTACATATCCCATACCAGACTTATAGTAAGGAGTCGATACAGCATAATCTACCACTATTACAGATTTGGTGACATAACGGTAACTTACCTTAGCTGTGAAATTACCAGGACCAAAAGCTGGTTGTTGGTAGATCAGATTTAGCTTATACTCAGAACTTTCACTTAATATGTAAGATTCTGCATTTGCCTTTAAACCTATAAGATAAAATTATATGACATCAGCATTCCAATAAATAGTTACACATATTATGGTGTGTTCACATCAGCGTCACCCTTCCGTTCATGGGTGCCGTCAGACCTTTCCGTCAGAGGAATCCATGAACGTGGGTTCCTCCGACTGAAACGTCTAGCAGAACCCATGAACGGAAGGGTGACGCTGATGTGAATAGGCCCTTACCTATAAACTGTATGACTTACTTAAAGAGGCTCTGTCACCAGATTTTGCAACCCCTATCTGCTATTGCAGCAGATCGGCGCTGCAATGTAGATTACAGTAACGTTTTTATTTTTAAAAAACAAGCATTTTTGGCCAAGTTATGACCATTTTTGTATTTATGCAAATGAGGCTTGCAAAAGTACAACTGGGCGTGTTGAAAAGTAAAAGTACAACTGGGCGTGTATTATGTGCGTACCCCGGGGCGTTTTTACTTCTTTTACTAGCTGGGCGTTCTGACGAGAAGTATCATCCACTTCTCTTCAGAACGCCCAGCTTCTGGCAGATCACGCTGTGACGTCACTTCCCCAGGTCCTGCATCGTGTCAGACGAGCGAGGACACATCGGCACCAGAGGCTACAGTTGATTCTGCAGCAGCATCACCGTTTGCAGGTAAGTAGCTACATCGACTTACCTGCAAACACCGATGCTGCTGCAGAATCATCTGTAGCCTCTGGTGCCGATGTGTCCTCGCTCGTCCAACACGATGCAGGACCTGGGGCAGGAAGTGAGTGACGTTACAGCGTGATCTCTCGAGAACACGCTGTGTCTGTGCACTGCCAGAAGCTGAGCGTTGTGAAGAGAAGTGGATGATACTTCTCGTCAGAACGCCCAGCTAGTAAAAGAAGTAAAAACGCCCCGATGTACGCACATAATACACGCCCAGTTGTACTTTTACTTTTCAACACGCCCAGTTGTACTTTTGCAAGCCTCATTTGCATAAATACAAAAATGGTCATAACTTGGCCAAAAATGATCGTTTTTTTAAAAATAAAAACGTTACTGTAATCTACATTGCAGCGCCTATCTGCTGCAATAGCAGATAGGGGTTGCAAAATCTGGTGACAGAGCCTCTTTAATCCAGAACATTGTTTAGTGATACTGTACTACTCACGTGCTGGGTTAACAGCTAGATTTGTTAGTATATTGTGTGCTGTTTTAGGAACTTTATTAGGTATTACTATTATACACATAAGGGTAGGAGTTGAGAAAGTATACTTTATTATTATCACTTTGGTAATATATTAAACATAATTTTTAAAAAAAAAAAACAACATTCAATTTGGTTTGATTAACTTATTTCTAAACAAACTGGAGACATTAGTAAAATTAAATACATTTTTAAACTCACCAAGTGGCAGTGCACATGCCCAATAATAGAGATATAATTTAAGCCATGAGGTAGGCCAAGATTTTTTCCCCAGAAAAAAATTATTCATAATAGGGGGTTTGATGTTTAATGAACTCCTAATGAACCATAGATTAGAGTGCTGCATCACTCATACAATTCAGAGAATAGATAGATAGCGCAAGATTGCACATATGATGCTCGACTTCACACAAACATTTTTAATATGACTGTTGGAGCAGACGAGTTCTGTCCTTTTGTTAATACACAAAAAGTTTGAAATCAATTGATTTCCCAATCTATTTTCCTTTACCCTGTATTAGTATATGTGCATTTATATGTCTTGCATTATAAAATAAGAGTTATATTAACATTTACCTGTACGTTTTTCCATTACTAAAACCGATACATTCATTCCTTCTCGATTTAGCACATTTTGTAGTTCTGCCCGTGTGAAACTGAAGTTCATAGATCCTGAGATCTGCAAGTAATCAGGATTGAGCACTAAAATATGATTACCATTGTTTTTAGTACATTTTCTTTTACATTTTATAGCGTTTACATACTCTGTCTACTGCATGGTACAGAGAATGCCCTTATACGGTCCCTGAACCCATGAGGCTAACAATCTAGTTTCCTTATCTTGAGCACGCACATACTAGGGCCAATGTTATAGGAAGCAAATTACATATTTTAGATTCAAAATTTGACAGTCCCAATATGATTTCTACTTAGTATAGATTTAATATGGGCAGAATTAAAGTCTTCAGTAGTGTACTCTACAAACTATATCATGTATATATATATATATATACAGTGAAGGAAATAAGTATTTGATCCCTTGCTGATTTTGTAAGTTTGCCCACTGTCAAAGACATGAACAGTCTAGAATTTTTATGCTAGGTTAATTTTACCAGTGAGAGATAGATTATATAAAAAAAAAAAAAAGGAAAATCACAAAGATCAAATAGTCAAAATGATATATATTTATTTGCATTGTGCACAGAGAAATAAGTATTTGATCCCCTACCAACCATTAAGAGTTCAGCCTCCTCCAGACCAGTTACACGCTCCAAATCAACTTGGTGCCTGCATTAAAGACAGCTGTCTTACATGGTCACCTGTATAAAAGACTCCTGTCCACAGACTCAATTAATCAGTCTGACTCTAACCTCTACAACATGGGCAAGACCAAAGAGCTTTCTAAGGATGTCAGGGACAAGATCATAGACCTGCACAAGGCTAGAATGGGCTACAAAACCATAAGTAAGACGCTGGGTGAGAAGGAGACAACTGTTGGTGCAATAGTAAGAAAATGGAAGACATACAAAATGACTGTCAATCGACATCGATCTGGGGCTCCAAGCAAAATCTCACCTCGTGGGGTATCCTTGATCCTGAGGAAGATGAGAGCTCAGCCGAAAACTACACGGGGGGAACTTGTTAATGATCTCAAGGCAGCTGGGACCACAGTCACCAAGAAAACCATTGGTAACACATTACGCCGTAATGGATTAAAATCCTACAGTGCCCGCAAGGTCCCCCTGTTCAAGAAGACACATGTACAGGCCCGTCTGAAGTTTGCAAATGAACATCTGGATGATTCTGAGAGTGATTGGGAGAAGGTGCTGTGGTCAGATGAGACTAAAATTGAGCTCTTTGGCATTAACTCAACTCTCCGTGTTTGGAGGAAGAGAAATGCTGCCTATGACCCAAAGAACACCGTCCCCACTTTCAAGCATGGAGGTGGAAACATTATGTTTTGGGGGTGTTTCTCTGCTAAGGGCACAGGACTACTTCACCGCATCAATGGGAGAATGGATGGAGCCATGTACCGTCAAATCCTGAGTGACAACCTCCTTCCCTCCACCAGGACATTAAAAATGGCTCATGACTGGGTCTTCCAGCACGACAATGACCTGAAACATACAGCCAAGGCAACAAAGGAGTGGCTCAAAAAGAAGCACATTAAGGTTATGGAGTGGCCTAGCCAGTCTCCAGACCTTAATCCCATCGAAAACTTATGGAGGGAGCTGAAGATCCGAGTTGCCAAGCGACAGCCTCGAAATCTTAATGATTTACAGATGATCTGCAAAGAGGAGTGGGCCAAAATTCCATCTAACATGTGTGCAAACCTCATCATCAACTACAAAAAACATCTGACTGCTGTGCTTGCCAACAAGGGTTTTGCCACCAAGTATTAAGTCTTGTTTGCCAAAGGGATCAAATACTTATTTCTCTGTGCACAATGCAAATAAATATATATAATTTTGACTATGTGATTTTCTTTTCTTTTTTTTAATATAATCTATCTCTCACTGGTACAATTAACCTAGCCTAAAAATTCTAGACTGTTCATGTCTTTGACAGTGGGCAAACTTACAAAATCAGCAAGGGATCAAATACTTATTGCCTTCACTGTATATATATCTACATATATACATATATATATATAGATAGATAGATAGATAGATAGATAGATAGATAGATAGATAGATAGATAGATAGATAGATAGATAGATAGATAGATAGATAGATAGATAGATAGATAGATAGATAGATAGATAGATAGATAGATAGATAGACATATATATATATATATATATATATATATATACATACATATAAAATATCTATATACTGTGTGTATATATATATATATCTATATATAGATATACATACAATAGTCACTGCTGCTAAAATAACTAGTATTATGGAGTCTTCTTTATATACTCTAAATTTAACTAAAAATCTGAAAATGCAAGTGTGCAATTAACCCCAGTATCCCACTCATTAACCCCAATGTCACACGCAAGGTCGCCACGAAGGAGATTTGATGGTCGACACTGAAATATTGCTCTCCCCCTGTCAAACAACTCCCAATATCTCAGATACCTGGACCACTATGAGTGTCACATAGAAGGAGTGTGTTATATTTGGATTATCTGCAGTCAGATCTGAATGTACTTAGTTAGAGTTAAGGCCCTTTTACACTGACCAATTATCGGGCAAACAAGCATTAACAGAATGCTCGTTCCTTATCATTGCCCTATGTATACAGGGCAATGATCAGCGGATGAGCGAGCAAACACTCGTTCATCGGCTGATTGTATCTTTCATAGAAATGTATGAAGACGAGCATTCGTAGTAACGATCGCTCGTCCCCATACATTACGGATCATAGCTTCTTGTGAAAGGACAAAACATGTGTCGATCAATGAGTTGTCTCATTGATCGGCACTCGTTTACATGGTCCACGTCGGGCCGTGTAAGAGGAACCTTAAGCTGACCATAGACGGGAGATAACTGTAGTCAAACTATTGTTCGGCCTTGAAACATCTCCCCCTACTTCACAAAAGCAGAAGGAGAGACCCTGATAGTTGGCGGTCGTATAATCAATATATACAACTGGATGCCAACCGGCAAAATAAGCCCTCTTTTTCCAACTTATCATGAATAGTTAAATTATAAATCTTTATTAGCCCCTGTACCCCTGAGGATGCTGCATGTGTTGCGAAACATGTAGGGGGGGGTCTTTTTTTACTTTTAAATACATGCATTGCTGCTAGACCTTTTGCTACTGGGCATTTAGTGTAGGTACAGCATTCTGAAGCCACTGGCACCTTAGGTACTATTACCTCAAGTACCTACCGCCATATGTAGTATTCGTTATCGCACTATGCAGATCTTCTCTAGCAGCATGCATGGCTATTTTAATCCATTTATGTGGTTTGTTTATTTGCTTATATAGCGTAATAAAGATTTATAATTTAACTGTTCATGATAAATTGGAAAAAGAGGGCTTATTTTGCCGGTTGGCATCCAGTTGTATATATCTCCCCCTACTTCACCCAAGCTCGAGTCTCGGTATTGGTGACCATATAAATAAGCAGCCACCAATCACTTATTAGCATTGTTTATTTAAAAGTGATGAATAGGATCTAATGGATTGAAGTCCAACTGGTCTGGTCCCTGTTTCTCTCAAGGTTTAGTCAACCAAATGGGCATGTCATTTCTGTGGTGACAATAGAAATGAACAGCCACCATTCACTGTCAAATTCCCTGTTTCTCCTGAGAGAAAATATTGCAGGACAGTCTGTCAGGGAACTTCTGACGAATATCTTATGTCTGTAGTCAGCTTTAGACTCTAATTGTCTTGCTCCACAACTAGATTCATGAGCTAAACTTATGGTACTTTATACTATGTGATACTTGAGAAAAGTAGGATAGAATATACATACCTCACTTGTCTTGTATACTTCAATTAAACCTTCCAAACTATAAAGTGGTTTCACCGATATTGTTACATTTCCTTTTATTGGTGTATCTGAGGCATACCTAGAATTTAAAATAATGTTCTGAATATTAGATAGAAATAAGATACACAAATATAAGATAGATATGACATAATAGATCAAAATATAAATGTAAATACATACAAGAGTCTAGATAGATAGATAGATAGATAGATAGATAGATAGATAGATAGATAGATAGATAGATAGATAGATAGATAGATAGATAGATAGATAGATAGATAGATAGATAGATAGATAGATAGATAGATAGATAGATAGATAGATAGATAGACTTACTTTGCTGTGACTGTACCAGTAAGGCTGAGCATCTTTGAGTCAATGTAGAAAGTTGGAATATCTAGAATTATATCAAACTTTGGAGAAGCTGCAAATACATGAGGTATATTGTAAATGAGTCACTTTTATATTTTATAATCACAAATAAAAACATTTTATTAAGTATAAAATCTGATAAGAAATATGTCAGTAAAATTAATGGTAAATGCAATAAAAATCATCATTATTGCAATCGTCAAGTAAACACATGATCTGATATGTTCATTGAGCTGAACCCACTGAAAGTACCTGGTTTATTGCAGAACATGACAATTTAAAGGCTTAAAGGGGTTATCCGGGGAGTAAAAAAACAAAACAAAAAAACCCCACCATCTTCCTCAACCACGTGTATATCTTTACTCAACTACGTTCCATTAAAAAAAATATTTATGCGCTTTTCTTATTGATCCCCGTTGTAACACTGCAGCCATGTCACACTTCCGGTTATTAGTCGTGACTTGTGGTTGCTGTGCGCTTATTAAACTACAAGTCCCATTGTGCACTTCTTTCCTCCTCTTGCCATGTGTCCCTGCCCACTCCTGCTTCCACCCAAGCACAGCCCACTAATTACATAGTGTAATCCCTGTGCTCTCCCGCAGTGTCTCCAGTCCCCAATCCCCCAATCCCCAATCCCCCAATCCCCAATCCCCTTCAGCTCTAGTACACCACACATCGTTATGGCAATGTGAATGCCCTGGGATTGGATGCTGTTGAAAAGGACTAGCTTACTACTGCTGGAACATCATAGCGCCAGCCCCCTAGTGATCACATAAAGCGCTGACGACACTGGAGGGAGAGCTCAATTAATCCGATGACATACTGACCATTCAACAGCTAGCGGTCATGTGACTTAGGCTTCATGCCCACTTCAGTCTTTTT
Source organism: Rhinoderma darwinii (assembly GCF_050947455.1). Lineage (NCBI taxonomy): Eukaryota > Metazoa > Chordata > Amphibia > Anura > Rhinodermatidae > Rhinoderma > Rhinoderma darwinii. Next base: position 195,871,075 of record NC_134690.1, on the reverse strand, counting down.
CTTCAGGGTGCTAGCCGTTTTTCTGACGGCTAGCACCCAGACCCATTCATTTCAATGGGGCCATGCACACTTCAGTTTTTTTGACGGTCCCGTTGCTCCGTTCCAACAAAAGTAGAGCATGTCCTACTTTGGTCCGAGATTCCGTGACCATGAGGCCCATGCAAGTCAATAAGGCCGCATCCGTGTGCGGTTCGTGTGTGACGGAGCCGTTGCCTAGCAACGGCCGGGCGGGCAGAAGTACATTAGAGATATTACACTAATTGGCAGCCACTTATCTCTATCCAGCACTAAGAGGCTGCTTGATAAAAATAAAATAAAAAGCAGTTCATACATACCCCAGTCGTTGTCTTGGTGACGAGTCCCTCTTCCTCCAGTCCGACCTTCCTGTATGACGCGGCAGTCCATGTGGCCACTGCAGCCTGTGATTGGCTGCTGAGGCGGTCACGTGGATGAAACGTCATCCCTGGAGGCCGGCCTTCTGACGTCATCCAGTCCGGCGTGACCGCCACTACATCCTGTGATTGGTTGCAGTGGTGACATGGGATGAAACGTCATCCCAGGAGAGGAAAGTGCAGGGAGTTCTGGGTAAGTATGAACTGATTTTTTAATTTTTTATTTCATTAAAATTGTATTTTGCGAGCATGGTCATTCTTCAGCGCTAGTCACTGTCCAGGGTGCTGAAAGAGTTACCGCCGATCAGTGCAGCCCATTAACTCTTTCAGCACCCTGTACAGTGACTAGCGCTGAACAACCCTGCTCTTTCAGCACCCTGGACAGTACCATGCTCGGCGCTTGGAAACGGAAACACGGAGTGCACACGGAAACCAAACGGCTAACAAAACGGGCACACAGATCCGTCAAAAACGGCCGCTAAAACGGTGAAGGAAGTGTGCACGAGGCCTTAATGATGCTCCTACACTACTGGTCATCATTGTGACACGAACGACAGAACTTCCGGCGTCAGTGGTGGCTTATGAAAATTAGTGAAACTGAGCCATTCTAGCTACACAAGTATATAGGTAAGTAGGGTCAATTTCTAGTTTTAATCAAATAGGCAATGATTTTTTTGTGCCCGGATAACCCCTTTAATGACAATGTATATAATGTACCACATGGAAATGAATAAAAGTATTAAAACATACCATATTCTGCTATGGAAAAGTCAGCAGACTGTATATAACCCTGCAAAGCACAAAAATAAAAATAATTGATGAAAGTACACTGGCTTCATGTAGTGTAATAAACATTCCCCCTCTCCCAATAAGTAACCAGTGAGAGTCTTGTCTTCCCAGTATGTTTATAACATTTGTCACATTTTGTAAATAGTTCTTATCTAGCTTATATCTTTAACCTATATCTTTCTGAAGATAAAATGTAACAATAAATAAATAAACTATAGAAGACCCACTTTTCTTAACAGGTAACCACATAGTAGTGTTGACTGCCACCTGGTTAAAAGTTTAAGTGTTTATCAATGATGCTAATATTTTAGAGACTTGTCATCCCACCACAGTTAAACAATTCCCTTTTCTTTTTTTATTAAAAGAAACATTTTGTTCACAATAAGGTTAATATTCCGAATCCAGACCAATTCATCTTCTCAAAATCCACTCACACTACAAATAACCAGATTACGTATGTAGACACACAGATGACGTGCCACCTAAATGTGACAAGTTGCAACTTAGTGGCAATGCTTTCAGTTGCCTTTAAACTTTATGATACAATATTTTGCTTTACAGAATAATTTGCAGACTCTAAATATCCTATAAGGCAGCGGTCCCCAACCTTTTTTTAACCAAGGACCAGTTTCATGCAAGACAATCTTTCCACGGACCGGCAGGGGTGTGGGTGCTTCGGTGTTTATGATCAGTTCACTTGTTGCGTAAATGCTGTGGATTTTCCGTAACGGAATTTGTTGCGGAAAATCCGCAGCATAATACAATAGCAGCAAAGTGGATGAGATAGAACAAATCTCATCCACACGCTGCATAAATAGTGAAAGGAAAAAAACCTTCGAAATTGACATGCGGTGCAGAGTTTTATTCCGCAACATGTCAATTGTATTTGCGTTAACGCTGCTTATTTGTTGCGGGTTTCCCCATTGAATTCAATGGGGAGGTAAAACCCACAACAAATAGCAGTTGTTGCTTTGTGAATTGCGAAAAAACACGCAACTCAGAAAAAAAATGATCTTATACTTACTCAGAAGTCTGTTTCTTCCCCCAGGCCGGCCAATCACAGGCTGTAGCGGCAGTCACATGGGATGAAACATGATCCCAGGAGGCCGGCATGGATGACTTCAGAGGGCCGGCTTCCTGGGATGATGCTTCACCCCCAAACACAGGCTGCAGCGGTCTCCTGGGATAAAACATCATTGCAGGAGGCCGGCCTACTAGGAGGCCGGCTGAATGCTCAGCAGTTTTCCGCAGCGGACATTCCAGATGAAAAAATGCACAATAATTTGGTGCGGTTTTTCGCCTGTAACTCCCTGTGGCCATCGGGCCGGATACCAGATACAGCGGCCCGGTACCAAATGATCCACGGCCCGGTAGTTGGGGATCACTGCTATAAGGTATATGATATGACATTTGCCAAAGAGTACTAGTGGATCAATGAGAAAAGCATATAAAACATAACTTTTAAGTATTCCTATGCAAAAATGATTTTTTTTTACATATTATATAAGGTCACATGGATGTTTTTAATAAGTTGAAATCATCGAAAGTACTTACATCTGATGCGGCCTGTATCTTCCAGTCACCCAATATAAGCCTATCCGACAGTAAGAACGCTTTTGAGACAATTCCCATTACTGGCTTCATTTTTAGCCACTGCTGCACAATATTATTCTTAGGATCCTTTTAATAACAAATATAATAAATGCATATCAAAATTTAATATACATATAACAGAATAAATAAATAATATTTGTTCGTAAATGTTTATATAAAAACTATCCATATTTGATGAAAACACTTTCTCACACTTTCTATGGTCTATAATTTAAATATTCCTCCAAAATCTCATTTACATTCCCACTGATTCTGGAATTCTCTGCTTATAAATAAAAAGACATACCTTGATGATAAGATCCACATCTCCTTTATGAGGTCTCAGATCATGATTTACAGAGATTACTCGGATTCTGACACTTTCTCCAGGTTTGTACGTAGCTTTGTCAGTTTGTATAAAAATTGATGTTTTCTTTGTCTGCATCTTCACTTGGATTCGCTGAGAAAAAACTAATGAATTCTCACCGCAACCAATCACAGCTAGTGTATAAGAAGTAGTTGAAGGGTCTGCTGGGATCTGTAAAAAAATATATAATATTGTGTTTCCTCCTGTTCAATACTGATAAGGAACTGTTCTTACTTCTAATAATGTTAACTATCTTAAAGGGGTTTTATAGGATATTCAAAGAATTTTTCATCCTTAGGATAGGCCACCAATGAATGATCTGTCAGTGTCCGACTCCCAGAATCCCCACCAATCAGCAGAGTGAGGGGGCCCCTTCATTGTTTAATCAGGCACAGTGATGTCCATATAAGTGTGGTTGTGCTTGATACTGCAGCTCAGCCCCGCTCAGGCCCTATACACTTAAAGAGGCTCTGTCACCACATTATAAGTGCCCTATCTCCTACATAAGGAGATGGGCGCTATAATGTAGGTGACAGTAATGCTTTTTATTTAAAAAAAATATCTGTTTTCACCACTTTATTAGCGATTTATAATTTATGCTAATGAGTTGCTTAATGCCCAAGTGGGCGTGTTTTTACTTTAGACAAAGTGGGCATTGTACAGAGGAGTGTATGACGCTGACCAATCAGCCTCATGCACTCCTCTCCATTCATTTAGTCAGCTCATAGGTATCCTTTTAGATCACTATGTGCTGTCTTATACTAACACATTAACAATACTGAAGTGTTTAGACAGTGAATAGACATTCCATGGGATGTCTATTCACAATCTCTGCACTTCGTTACTGTTTCTGTGGTAGTTACAGCAGAGGAAGCGTAATCTCGCGAGATTACGCTGTAGATGACAGGTTACAACGAGATTAGCATAAATCTAAAATCGCTAATAAAGTGGTGAAAACAGATCGTTTTTTTTAAAATAAAAAGCATTACTGTCACCTACATTATAGCGCCCATCTCCTTATGTAGGAGATAGGACACTTTAATGTGGTGACAGAGCCTCTTTTAATGTGCTTAGCTGCAGTACCAGGATAGGCCATAGAAAATCCTGGAAAGCTCTTCAGTGTTTTCCACTCTTTTGATATTTTAGATGGATTCAAGGTCAAAGACTGATGTAAATGTATTGAAGTTTACATGTCCAGGGTTCCCCCAACCGTTACATGCCCTTTTTAGTATTGATGTGTCTTATTTGGCAGGGAGGGGATGACTTGGGACCTCTTAACTACCAGTGTTCGATTACTATCTTTGAACTAGAGTTATAAACTTGAGATGACGATGTTTCTGAATTGATTTCCTATATAAAAATAGACTACCTACACTGAAGGCCACACAAAGTGAGACATTTTTTAGTAACGTCTTCCAGGGCAGGATTTAAAATCACATAAAATAGGTCTGTGCATGTAGGTTACAGGGGTCCAGGGACAAGCTATATTCAGCACAGTATCAACAAATTAAATGATCTGTATTATGATGAATTTTAAAGCCTACATTGAGACAGTGCCAATCTAATGTTTGAGTCTCTTGTGCTTTCTATTGGACAGGGTATAGGATGTGCCCATAGGCTCTAGGACTTATGTTTTGATGATATCACATGATGGTTAGGCAATAACATGAGACATTATGTTCCATATAGAGAAAGAGAGGAAAAAAACTGTTTTATAAACACCACATTAATAAAAAGTCACCAATAACTATCTCTCTACAGTCTATCTTTGATGCAAGAAAATGTAAATGTATGCCAATTTTAGCTTTATTCTATTAAAATATGGTTTATACTATAACAGTACATAATTATTTACATACACAAGTTACATGAGATATAGCAGATAATGTACTTACTGCAGGTATGGTGATTGTTCCAATAAAATCTAAAAAAGGAGAGAAAACAGATCTAAGTCAGTCACACGGTATAAACTTGTCTTTGGTATTGTCATTACTGAGAATAAAAATGTAAAGTTTTACTCACCTTTATGGAACACTTTGCTCACATTCACCAAAATTCTAGTGGTAGTCATAATCCCTGCAGACACAGTAATTTCAGAATAGCTGTCCCCAAACCAGTGGACAGCCAGTGTAGTATTTTCACCAGGAATAATAAGACTCGGTGCTGTAATGTAATATGATGGTCTGTAAGATGAAAGAATAATTTTGATTAATTGTGTACTACCACTGGATACTTGACAACTCAATTTCCAGATTTGAAAGATTTATCCTGGCAAGTTTTTATCATGCAAATATTCTTTACTGTGGGAACCTTTTCTAGGATTCAATTGTCAGACGTCACACTAGTCCATGCATGCATAGCTGTCTAAGTTAGGTGCCAAATCATGCCTGCAAGAGGACTGAATCAATAGTACTTAGGACTGTTGGAGTCCTGCAGATTCCCCCCCCCCCCCCCCCCCCTTCCCTTTCAAGATAAAGAAGTCAGTAAGTATAGGTTTCTTGGCTGGTCAGACCTAAGAGTTCGTTTCTAGTTGGAGATTGCCCTTAGGGCCCATTTACAAGTAGCAATTATCGCTATGAGTCCTACCTTTTCAAGCAATTATAACGATAAATTGGCCAGTGAAAAAGCACATAACGATCAATGATAAATCTTTTTGTTCATACATACAAATCATTGTTATTCTTTGTGACATTGTTAAAGGAAAAAGTTCATTGCTCACTTATGGTTATGTTGGAATTAACATTTTTTACGCCACTGATTGCTTGTCGGTGTGATAAATTCTGATAATTAAATCTATCACTAAAGCACTTATAAACTTTAGTCTTTAAGCAATTATTATCTCGGCAGAGTTGAATTCTGATATTCTGTTAATCATATATATAGTGTGTGTGTATATATATTTATATATATATATATATATATATATATATATATATACACATACACAGTATACATGTAAACATATCAGTCAGCATGGTTCATGAGTTGTTTTAAGAAACATTTGAACAAAACATAAATTAGTGTAGTATATAAAAAGATATATATATATATATATATATATATATATATATATATATATATATATATATATATATAAAATACATAAAAATAAATCAAATAGAATAAAATAAATAATAAGAAGAAATTTGTGTAGTATATAGACTTCACTACTTGTTAGTGAAATTAACTGTCATCACACATAAAAAATAACTTTCATGTAAATACCCAAAGAAAGTGTTAAAATATCTTAATAAATACAATATAAGAATATCATGTAAACCTACCTGCCATCACAGGTAACCAGAAATATGGACAGTAGGACAGAGAGCCTCAACAGGGGAGGCTGTAACAGATACATCCTGGCTTTTCCTCTTAAAATGACAAGTACACTGTGCAGTGATATGAAGTGAAGCATCTACAGATTTGCTACCTTTTATACCTGCTGTGATGTGAAGTTCAGTCCAATGGCAGCTGATACTGGTACTCAACACCTTGTATACAATGCAACACAAAGACTCAGGTAGAACCATCTTTTGTCTACATCCAGACACCATTGTTTTCATGCTACCTGCAGTGAAACTGTTTAATCCAGCATCCTACTGTATGTGGTACTTGTGCAAATGTAACTATGTTCAATGAATTCATTACCCACCAGCTATAAAAAAAATAACATTATGTTAATTCCTGTATTATCAGGGCTTTGCAAAGGTATTTGGAAAGCCCTTGGCCCACTCCTCACTGTTGGAAATAGGGGAAAATGGGTCATAAAAAAAGGCTAAGGGTAAAATGTAAATATTGTACAGCTTTAATATATAACAAGGTTACACACAGTAGCACAATTGTAAATTTAGTCCTTCAAAAACTACCATACAGTGCCTAGATAATACCATCAAAAGCATCCAAATAATGCCATCACATTGACCAAATAACATAGTTCGCCTCTGGTGGTTCTGAGGGGCTGGTGGAGGCCAGGCCCAGATTATATGTTGAGAACATGGGGCATGATTCCTGGGGGTCTACACCACCTGGTGGACCTCCAGATGAGAAAAAATGGAGAGGTGACTCTCTTTTGAAGCCTAAGGGAGTTGCTGGCTTGGCTCTCTCCATAAGTCCATAAATATCGGTGTGGTGGGTCACGGACATGCACGTCTGCTATATGTGGCTGCGATAGGGGGTCAGGTGTAGTCCCAGATGAGGGATGGCCCTCTCTACCAACCTTAATAATGTCATGGTGGAGGCCATGGACATTTGCCCTCTTCCCCCTCCTTCAATCAAGCCCTGTGTATTTTGTATCTCAATCTCAGTTATCACACATTAATGCACTATTTTGATGCGCTCTCTTTTGGGTGTATGTAAGGCCTAACAAAAGCCTGGGGCAGTTATATTAGTATTCTGTAGACATCGTATAGTGTTCTTTTCACCTATAATAAATGCATAGGAGAATACATCTAAGGCTATGTTCACACGGCATATGTTTAGATGTTTTTTTTATGTGTAATTAAAAAAATCAGCTTCAAGAAGGGACATTTCACTTTTTTAAAAAGCATATTTTTATGATGCGTTTTTTAAATCTGCAGCATTTAAATATGAATGACACAGTGTATTTTCCATAAAAATTATTGGGAAACTATTTGCAGGTGTATTTATAGATATAAAGCGTAATATGAGAATTTACACTCCAAAATACGCATGAAAATATGCCGTGTGAACATGGCCTATTATTCATTGTGTCACTAGCCATTTATAAGGCTAGATGCACACGTAGCGGAAATGCTGCAGATATTCTCTCCAGATTTGTAGATGGAAAATCTTCAGCGGATTACAGTAGAACAAATCTCATCTACATGCTGCAGAGCTTATCCGCATGGAAATTTACCTTTGGTGCGGATATTAAAATCTGCAGGATGTCAATTTCACTTTCAGAACTATGGGGGGATCAACCCCAACACATGTTTCGCACGAAGCTTCTTTCGGGTTTTGTCTGTTTTTTTTATACTACTTTGCTTTGGATGGTTTCTATCCATATTCATCGTATTACTTATGTACCAGTCTTTGCATGCACTGTTTGCACTTTATTATAGAGGCTGTGGGACCCGACCTATGTGGGGATCCTTTTTCTATGGGTAATGTTACTGCCAATGTACTTATTTTTAACGATTTTGTCTTTCTATAAAATATTGTCTGATTTTCACTAATAATGGTTCATGTGTGATTTCTTATATAGGCGTTCATATTCGTATATCACACAGTTTACTTGAGTTGCTATATGCATGTATTAGCCCAACTGTCTTAGTAGGTGTTATACTTTTCATGTACGTTAACGTATGTATGGAAAATATGCATTAGACTTTGCTTTAAAGCTTCTTGTGAAAGTGAATACAGGATTTGCTTATCGGCATAGTTTGTGTAGTTTGTTTAACCCCTTCCTGACAATTGACGTATACATACGCCAAAGTCGGTATATATGTGTGTGTGTGTGTGTGTGTGTGTGTGTGTGTGTGTGGTGTGTGTGTGCGTGTGTGTATTTGTATGTGTGTACATGTCTGTCTGTATATATACAGTATACATATGCTCTTTTTTTTGCTCTCACACCATTGCCTTTCTCATGATTACACTTTCTGGTTTCACAAGCAGACAGGATAGCCTTGATGCCATTGGTATGCAGAGAGGAAGGGAAGTGAAGTTCCTAGTCTTGGAGACCATACAAATCACATATGATTCACTTCCTTGCCTCGAGTCTAATATATCCCATTATGACATACGCATTGCTTAAAGGAGACATGAAAAATGTATGCCACCTGATGGTCACATCTAGTACCGCAGTATATATATTTTTTTTCCTGTACAGTATGTGTGTTTTTTTTTTTCTCAGGCTAAATTCACCCCACGTTTGTTCTGTGTGGATGAATAAATCTAACCTGGATTTTAGCAGCCAGAGATATGCCAAATATGTTTAGTCAATTAACATTGCATACCGTCATATATCTGTTCTTTTCGTTTGTATTGAAAGCCATGTTTTATATGCAGTATTTATGTGCCAATAGACTACATCAAGTAGTCCACTTATAAGGAATCCCGTTAACTGCTGGTGCATTAAAACATAACTTATAATGTTCATTTAAAATATTATTGTCTACCTCAAAATAACTATTTCAACAAAGAGTTTGGTTAAAAGGGCCGCGGTATAATAATATTAGCCATTTTGTGTATATTTTAATATTACTGCTGTTGGCAGCTTGATTGTATATATGACCACTGTGGAGTTCAAACTCTCCACATAGACATTGTTTGTATATAGATTACTAATTTCTGAAGTGGCGTGCTGCAACACCTTGCTGTAGCTAAGTAGAACAGCCTAAAGACAACATTCACGTGGGTGATTAAAAACATTTTCACAGACACCGTCGGCTAACCTGACATGTTTCCCCTATAGAACAACATCCTCAGGAGTCTCTGCACACAACAGAGTCTATAAGGGTTTGACCGTTTCACAGTGGTCATATATACAAATAAGGCTTCGTTCACATCTGTGTTGGGACTCCGCTCATGGGTTCCGTCTGAGCTTTCCATCAGGGGAACCCATGAACGAAATCCAAACAGAAACAAATGGAAACTATAGATTTCCGTTTGCATCACCTATGATTTCAACGGTGACAGATCCGTTGCAAATGGTTTCCGTTTGTCACCATTGATTAAGGGTTCCGACATTTTGACGGAATCAATATCGTAGTCGACTGCACTATTCAAACCTACCTGACGGAAAGGTCAGACGGAACACATGAACGGAGTCCCAACGCAGATGGGAACGAAGCTTAAGCTGCAAACAGCAGTCACATTGAACTATACAAAAAATGGCTAATACAATTATACCGCGGCCCTTTTAACCAAAATCTTTGTTGAAATTGCTTTACCTGACTGGCTGATTATTTAATATGAGGAATATGAGAAAAAATAGATGCGAATGGTTTGGGCCAAATTAGGTTAAATTGGATAAATTGTCACCCAGCTCTCTTGGAGTTTGTGTGTACAGCCGACTAGAATTACAACAGCAGAGAACAACTCAGGAGCCTATATTTACTAGTAATTTTATTTTGCTTGTTTGTTTTAGGGAGAAATACTATTTGCCATTTATTACACATACCCACATTTTCTCAAATGGAGCATTCTGAAAGATTGTATTTCTCGCATGCCTCTGTCTATGGTATCTTTCAGGGTTTCTTTATTGACACTTGAGTCAGGTAAAATGTGCATAACAATTGTGGGTAAAGGAAGTGGAATATTTTTAGTAACTGCTTTCAGCAAGTCTTGTTCTGCATTTAGTTTGTCTTGTTTTTTTTGCAAGTGTCTGGAATAAAGTCACACTTGACATTGTGTAATAAGAAAAGGCTGTGACAAGTTCTATCAAATGCATACTGCTGGTGTGACATCCCCAAATACCCACAGTGGTGAATACAATTTACTGAGTAACAAGGGAGCAAAGCATCAACTACACATTAGTTCTTAAAGACATTGTCTGCTTTGGACAATCCCTTTTAGTTAGAAGGGGTCCCCTAATGATAAGATGATGGAGTCCCATTGCTAGTTCCCCAAGCGATCACCTCTAATCAGTGGGGTAACCTCCTAGCAAGGGAAATTAAGCATTGCATGCTGCCCATGGGTTGTCTGTGTAATGCAGGGACATGACGGGTCTTCCAGAACGAGTGATGCTCTTTGTAGACACTCTCTGCTCTGGCTGATGGAGGGTTAACCTAAATGGGGGAATTCTCTTACACCTCTTGCACACAACCAAGTTAGGGCCGAGAAAAACGGTCCGTGTGTCGGACGGATTTCCCTGCCTGACCGCAGTACAGGTGAACGGGACTCCTGCCATCATAGTAATTTATGATTCCAGGAGTCTCTGCCTCCTCATGGAACTGCTATTTCGTACTGAACAAATTATACAGTACTGAACAGCAGTTCCGTGGGGAGGCAGGGACTCCTAGCATCATAAAATGTCTATGATCCAGAGGAGTCCTGTTCACCGGTACCATGGTCATACCGGGATCGTTTTTCACGCACCCAACTCAGTCGTGTGCAAGAGATGTTAGAGAAAATGGTGTTGTAAACCAGATAACCCCTTGGAAGAAGTTTCAGCTTTTATGTAAATTAAGCTGTAAAACTATATTTTATTCCTTAAAGTAATTTCCAGCATGTAATACTGATGGCCAATCCTTAAATTTGTGATCAGTGGGAGTCTGCTGGAGGACAGCAGCCCCTTCACTGCAATACCTGATGTAAGTTGGGGGTCACTCAAGGGGCACTATTAATGTCTGGAAGGCACTAAGGGAGTGTTATTAATGTGTGGGACACTTTTAATTAGTAGGGGCTCTAAGGGGGCATTTTTACTAGGTGAGGGCTTTAAGAAGCCAGTATTACTATGTAGGGAAGGTAAGGAGACATTATTACCATATACTAGCAGTAAGGGGGCACTATTACTGTGTAGGGGCAGTAAAGGAGCATTATTACTGTGAAGGGGCACCAAGAGGGCACTATTAGGCTTTATTGACATGAGAGATTTTTCAAGTGGAAAAGTTTGAAATGGATTTGCCAGAGAATATTAAGTTTGATATGCTGCACACGGATTGGTCCCATTAATGGGGCCAATCCGCAAGTGGCTACCCACTGCGGTTTCAAATCCGTGTCAGAAAATCCTACGTCATATGAACTGACACATACATTTCCCATTTAAATTTATGGGAGGTGGTTTGTAGGTGATTTCACTCGAATATCATCGCAGAATCTGCACTGGAATCCACGTGAAAAATCAGTCTTGTGAACATAGCCATAGTGTGTGGGGCACAATGACGCAGATACATTACTGTGCGTAGAACTATTGTTGTCTGGGGCACTATTTGTTTGCCACTATTATTTTTGGGGCAACTATAGTTATGACACCCTTATTTCTGAAGTACAGTATTTAGGGGCACTTTACTACACATCATTTAAAGTAATGTGGGCACCTGGGGTAGCAATAGACACAGTAATGGGGGAAGCAGCAGAATGGTCTTGTTAAAGGGGAAGCAGGATGGGAAATTTTTGTAGAGGGTTTTTGAATAGGAAAAGCCAAAAATGCAGTCCAGTCATCATGGCATTTGTCACGGGGCCCGTGGATAGTGAGACTGTCACAGGGCCTACAGAGGATGGTGTGGGCCCTCGGTGTCACCAAAGGAATTGATGTAGGGCTAACCTAGGGAGCATGAGGTGTTCATCAATAGACCTCCATACGGATATGTGGACATGGCCGCTAGAATCTGTTGGCAATGGCCGTCGTGGACAGGTGTGGTACAGAAACAGCAGACAGTATGCATGGTCAGGTATGGCGTACACTCAGGGTTAGCAGAGCCAAAGGTCAGGGTAGGCGGCAGATGGCGGATAACAATCAAGAGATCAGGGCAGGCAGCAGGCAGGGATAGTCAAAGTACAGGCAGAGGTCAATAACAAAAAATCCAGACAAACGATAAGCAGGGTACTACTAGTAAGCTATAAAATACAACCTAATTGCTCAGGCATTGAGTGGAGTGGAGTGGGGGCTTTTATAGCTTGGGAAAGCTTGGTGGAATTTTGCTGCATGCTGGCCTTTTAAGAAGAGAAGCCCTAGCAGCAGTAGCAAGGGACAAGGGAGGAGGTGAGTGTCGGTGGCATGGGTGGCCACCTGCAGCAGAGACCAGAAAGAAATGAATCGGCACTGCCAGGAGCCAGAAGACACCAGGAAGCGATAAGTATACAGTGATGGGTGCCCTAGCAACGTCGCTGGAGCACACAATATTTGATAACTATTACTGATTAGTCATTCTCAGTCCCTGGGTGAATAGATAGAACATAAAATATGTTTTTAGAGTAATTTAGTTTTACTTGCTGATAACCTGTTTGCAAACAGTACATCAATTTCTGTATTTTCTTTTTTTTTGCATGAACATACATCCTAGGAATGATTCAATACATTATCACAGTCCCTATTTGCATAACCATGCCCTTTATTTTCATGACCACACCTACAAATATTGCACAAACTGCACAGCTCCATGGCTTACTGCCTCTTCAGACATTTTAGCCCTGGCACTTTTTTATGACATCCCAGCTAAAGTCCCATAGTTGCCAACATTTTATTTTTTTCCAGGGTCACTAAGGATGTGGCATCTCTGGTGGGTGTGTCCTATGGGGATGACTTGTCTGGTTGGTGTGGCATTGCTTTTTTTTCCAGAATTTCTGCATACAAATAAACAAACAAAAATGTATGCACTGGTTTGGCTGACAACTACAGTATCGCTCTCTCTGGTTAACCGGCTGTTTAAAAGCAGTTGATGTCTCACTTTATCACTAGGGCTAGGCAATACGTGCTGTCCACTATAGGCTGCAAAAAAAAAACAGCATAGATAGTGCCACACCCAGCGACCCTTGTGCAGTGGATATAAAAAACAATGCCAGATTTTTTTGAACACAGTGGTGTTAAAATGCCATGTTTTTGTCATGTCAAAAAATCAGTACAAGATGAATAATTTCAGAACTTTTTCCACCTTTAATGTGACCCGTAATCTGTACAATTCCATTGAAAAACAAACTAAAATAATTTAGAGGGGAAAAATAAAAATAACAAAACTATTATAATGTGGTTGCATAAGTGTGTACACCCTCTTATAATTGGGGATGTGGTTGTGTTCAGAATTAGCCAAGAACATTTAAACTCATGTTAAATAGTAGTCAGTACACAGCTGCCATTATTTAAAGTGATTCTGAGTAACCCCATATAAAGTTCAGCTGTTCTATTAGGATTTTCCTTACATTTTCTTTGTTGCATGTGACAGCAAAAGCCATGGTCCCTAAAGCTGCTTACAATACATCAAAGGGATCTGATTGTTGACAGGCATTAGTCAGGAGAGGGGTATTAAAGAATTTCCAAGGCATTAGAACACAGTGAAGACGGTCATCAAGAAGTGCATTACATTTGGCACAACAGCGACACATTACCAAGAACTGGACGTCCCTCAAAACTTGAGGGAAAAGACAAGACGAAAATTGGTCCAGGAGGCTATCTAGAGACATACAGCAACATTAAAGGAGCTGGTAGGTACTGGTTGTGTAGTGCATATGACAACAATCTACCGTATTCTTCATATGTCTGGGCTGTGGGGTAGGGTGGCAAGATGGAAGACTTTTCAAACAAAGAAAAACATGCAAGCTCGGCTATGTTTTGCAAAGACCTACATCAAGTCTGCCAAAAGCATATGGGAAAATGTGTTATGGTCTGATGAGACCAAGGTTGAACTTTTTGGCCATCATTCCAAAAGGTACACTACCGTTCAAAAGTTTGGGGTCACCCAGACAATTTTGTGTTTTCCATGAAAACTCACACTTATATTTATCAAATGAGTTGCAAAATGACTAGAAAATATAGTCAAGACATTGACAAGGTTAGAAATAATAATTTTTATTTGAAATAATAATTTTCTCCGTCAAACTTTGCTTTCGTCAAAGAATGCTCCATTTGCAGCAATTACAGCATTGCAGACCTTTGGCATTCTAGCTGTTAATTTGCTGAGGTAATTGGGAGAAATTTCACCACATGCTTCCAGAAGCCCCTCCCACAAGTTGGATTGGCTTGATTGGCACTTCTTGCGTACCATACGGTCAAGCTGCTCCCACAACAGCTCTATGGGGTTGAGATCTGGTGACTGCACTGGCCACTCCATTACAGATAGAATACCAGCTGCCTGCTTCTTCCCTAAATAGTTCTTGCATAATTTGGAGGTGTGCTTTGGGTCATTGTCCTGTTGTAGGATGAAATTGGCTCCAATCAAGCGTTGTCCACAGGGCATGGCGTTGCAAAATGGAGTGATAGCCTTCCTTATTCAAAATCCCTTTTACCTTGTACAAATCTCCCACTTTACCAGCACCAAAGCAACCCCAGACCATCACATTACCTCCACCATGCTTGACAGATGGCATCAGGCACTCTTCCAGCATCTTTTCAGTTGTTCTGCGTCTCACAAATGTTTTTCTGTGTGATCCAAACACCTCAAACTTAGATTCGTCTGTCCATAACACTTTTTTCCAATCTACCTCTGTCCAATGTCTGTGTGCTTTTGCCCATATTAATCTTTTCCTTTTATTAGCCAGTCTCAGATATGGCTTTTTCTTTGCAACTCTGCCCTGAAGGCCAGCATCCCGGAGTCGCCTCTTCACTGTAGACGTTGACACTGGCGTTTTGCGGGTACTATTTAATGAAGCTGCCAGTTGAGGACCTGTGAGGCATCTATTTCTCAAACTAGAGACTCTAATGTACTTGTCTTGTTGCTCAGTTGTTCAGCGGAGGCAGCCACTTCTCTTTCTACTCTGGTTAGAGCCTGTTTGTGCTGTCCTCTGAAGGGAGTAGTACACACCGTTGTAGGAAATCTTCAGTTTCTTGGCAATTTCTCGCATGGAATAGCATTCATTTCTAAGAACAAGAATAGACTGTCGAGTTTCACATGAAAGCTCTCTTTTTCTAGCCATTTTGAGAGTTTAATGGAACCCACAAATGTAATGCTCCAGATTCTCAACTAGCTCAAAGGAAGGTCAGTTTTATAGCTCCTATAAACAGCAAAACGGTTTACAGCGGTGCTAACATAATTGCACAAGGGGTTTCAAGTGTTTTCTAATCATCCATTAGCCTTCTAACACAGTTAGCAAACACACTGTACCATTAGAACACTGGAGTGATGGTTGCTGGAAATGGGCCTCTATACAACTATGTAGATATTGCATTAAAAACCAGATGTTTGCAGCTAGAATAGTCAATTAGCACATTAACAATGTATAGAGTGTATTTCTGATTAATTTAATGTTATCTTCATTGAAAAAAACTGTGCTTTTCTTTCAAAAATAAGGTAATTTCTAAGTGACCCTAAACTTTTGAATGGTAGTGTATATATGTGGTTAATTTTTGGTTTCTGGAGGCAGCAATAGAGAGTCCCGCACAGGCACCATCCAACCTAAGGTCGGCCCTGGTTCCATACGCTGCATAGAGGCCATGTTGCAGTACTGCAAATCTGCTCCCATTCACTTAAGTACTGCAGCTCGGCCGCTATTCTGTGACTAGAGCCACCTGCTGTGCCCGGAGGCAGCCAGAACAGCTAATCGGTGTGGGGTCCAGGTGTTGTACCCCCACCGATCATATACTGATGACCTATCCTGTGGATAGGTCATCAGTTGTCCGTGCCCGGACAACCCCTTTAAGAGGGTATATGCAGGTCTGATATACATTCTTTAGCACTTGCTTCTTAATATTATTGCAAAAATATGTACTCAGACAGTGTATGAATGCAGCACACTGTATTTGTCAGGTCAGCGGCACGGAATGGGTCAGTGTCAGCGGTTCCTGCGTGCCTCTGACACTCAGGATAGAGCTGTTACTGATCATATCTAAGTTCATAACATAAATGTGATCGATAACAGGTGGATATCCATGATAAACATGAGGTATTAGTTGAAAGCCAGCATGGTGAACTACATGTAACCGTGTGACTGGCACACTTACAGAAGCTATATCTGTGTCCAATGATAATACTGAAGCAGCCACCCCTCTCATGAATTACGGGTGTGAGAGTGGCTGTTCATCAGTATATTGCACCTGAGTAATCTCCCACTATGTAGCATTGTGGTTTGTCTGCATCCTGCTGGGAAGTGGTGTGTGTACCTGCCCTTGTGAGTAAGTATGGCCTGTTCAGTGATTTTAAATTAACACAGCTCATTTTTGTGATTCTTTTTTTTTTTTGTACTTTTAGGTAGCATTTTAGATACATAAACATTTCCAAAGTATTTATTATAGTAATAATGTATTGAATAAATTATTAACAGCTGGCAGCAAGTTATAAATAAGTTATTATATGAATTACTACAGTTAGCTCACCTTATGTGTAGTTTCAATGTTGTAATGGAGGCATATGGATACTACATGTGTATGTTTGTTTCGTAATTTTCTGCTTTCATATTTTTCAGATCACTCTAGCAGAGGGGTCAGCAACCTTTGGCACTCCAGATGTTGTGAGACTACAACTCCCAACATGCTCTCATGGCCAAAGGTGTTATTATTCTAGTCAAAGGCTATTAGAGCATGCTGGGAATTATAGTTTTACAGCAGCTGGAGTGCCGAAGGTGGCTGACCCCTGCTCTAGGTTGTCTCTTCATCTTTAATTTTTCTTTTATATTTAAAATTCTTTAGTACACAGAAAATTTTGACTTCCAGGATGCAGCCTAGTTTTTAACCTCACGGGATTATGAGAGTCATACATTTTTTTCACTGATGTTGCTGTGTGAGACTCTTCCCTTTGACAATCGGCATTACAAGTGTACTGCTGCCAGTGCTCTACATTTACAGCACAGAGCGTCATGGGGTTACGGCATACTTCAACTTAGAAAAATATTTAACCATATAAATATTAGGGCATTTGGCTAACGGTTATGTATGGAGATGAGCGAATCAATTCTACACAAAACAAATTAATTAAAAATTTCACAAAAGCTTTGGATTGTCGCAAATCTGAAACTTTTGGTATTCGACCTGCACTTGCTTAAAAAAGTGGCTGACATTTTACAGATTAGAAGACAAGAACACAAATAAGAAGGATCACATGAAATCAGGAGGCATCCCGTTGGGCCTCCCCATAACTTGCAGGGAGCCCTCCCTTTAGAACAGCCAATCAAGAGGGGTATAGGGTGTAAGTCACTGATGACTCAGTGGATGATAATCATATGAATCATAGCCACTATAAACAGTCCAACTTGGAAATGTGAGTGCTTTGTGGCTAAGGATACAGATAGGAGAGACAGGACGTCAGAAAGAGAGTGATAGTTACATAGTTACATAGTTAGTACGGCTGAAAAAAGACACATGTCCATCAAGTTCAACCAAGGGAAGGGAAAAGGGAAGGAAAAATTTCTACACATAGGAGCTAATATTTTTTTGTTCTAGGAAATTATCTAACCCTTTTTTAAAGCCATCTACTGTCCCTGCTGTGACCAGCTCCTGCGGTAGGCTATTCCATAGATTCACAGTTCTAACTGTAAAGAAGGCTTGTCGCCTCTGCAGCTTGAACCTTTTTTTCTCCAGACGGAGGGAGTGCCCCCTTGTTTTTTGAGGGGGTTTTACAAGGAACAGGATTTCACCATATTTTTTGTATGTGCCATTAATATATTTATATAAGTTAATCATGTCCCCCCTTAGTCGTCTTTTTTCAAGGCTAAATAGGTTTAATTCTTTCAATCTTTCCTCATAACTTAAATTCTCCATGTCCCTAATTAGCTTCGTTGCTCTTCTTTGTATTTTTTCCAACTCCAGGGCATCCTTTCTATGAACTGGAGCCCAGAACTGAACTGCATATTCTAGATGAGGCCTCACTAATGCTTTGTAAAGTGGTAATATTACATCCCTGTCCCGCGAGTCCATGCCTCTTTTAATACACGACAATATCCTGCTGGCCTTTGAAGCAGCTGATTGACACTGCATGCTGTTATTGAGTTTATGATTTACAAGTACACTCAGATCCTTCTCAACAAGTGAATCCGCCAGTGTAGCTCCCCCTAGGACATATGATGCATGCAGGTTGTTGGTACCCAGATGCATAACTTTACATTTATCTACATTAAACTTCATCTGCCAAGTGGACGCCCAAACACTTAGTTTGTTTAAATCTGCCTGCAATTCACGAACATCTTCCACAGACTGAACTATATTACATAGCTTGGTGTCATCTGCAAAAATAGAAATAGTGCTATTAATCCCATCCTCTATATCATTAATAAATAAGTTGAATAATAGTGGTCCCAGCACTGAACCCTGGGGTACACCACTTATAACCGGTGATCATTCAGAGAAGGAATCATTGACCACAACTCTCTGGATACGGTCCTTGAGCCAATTCTCAATCCAATTACAAACTATATTTTCTAAACCTATAGTCCTTAATTTACCCATTAAGCGCCTATGGGGGACAGTGTCAAATGCCTTTGCAAAGTCCAAAAACACTAAATCCACAGCGGCCCCTCTGTCTAGACTTCTGCTCACCTCTTCATAAAAACAGATTAGGTTAGTTTGACAACTTCTGTCCTTAGTAAAACCGTGCTGGCTGTCACTTATAATGCTATTTATTGTCACATAATCCTGTATATAGTCCCTCAATAGCCCCTCAAACATTTTCCCCACGATGGATGTTAAGCTTACTGGTCTATAATTACCTGGGGAAGACCTAGAGCCCTTTTTGAAAATAGGCACCACATTTGCGCTGCGCCAGTCCCTTGGCACTATACCAGTCACTAGAGATTCTCTGAATATTATGAAAAGGGGGACAGAAATAACTGAACTAAGCTCTTTAAGAATTCTAGGGTGTAACCCATCTGGTCCCGGGGCCTTGTGCACATTTATTTTATTTTATTTAGCTTGGACCATCTCTACATTCATGCAATTCAGTATATCAACTGATATATTAACAGCACTGGCAGCGGCTACATCAGCTGCTCTTTCTTCAGTTGTATATACAGAGCTAAAGAACCCATTTAGTAACTCTGCCTTCTCTTGATCCCCTGTGATCAACTCCCCATTACCATTATCTAGGTGTCCTACATGTTCAGACCTTGGCTTTTTAGCATTTATATACTTGAAGAATTTTTTGGGATTTGTTTTACTATCCTTGGCCACCTGCCTTTCATTTTGTATTTTTGCTAATTTTATTACATTTTTACAGATTTTATTAAGCTCTTTAGATTTTACAAAGGCTACAGCTGTACCCTCAGATTTGTATTTTTTAAATGCCCTTTTTTTGTCATGTATTGCCCCTGTCACAGAAGGTGTAAGCCAAGTGGGTTTTAATTTGAGTCGTTTATACTTGTTACCTATAGGAATAAATTTTGCACTATAATAACTCAAAGTAGATTTGAAAATCTCCCATTTATCATTTGTCCCATTATTTGACATTAGTTCTTCCCAGTCCATATCCTGAATTGCAGCCCTCATCCTGGGGAAATTGGCTTTCTTAAAATTAAATGTTTTTGCCCTCCCAGCCTGCGTTTGTTTTTTACAGTATAGGTAAAATGTAACTATATTATGATCACTGTTACCGAGGTTTTCACGAACATTGACATTCCCAACAAGATCTGCATTATTAGAAATGACCAGATCCAACAGAGCTTCACCTCTAGTCGGGTCTTCCACAAACTGGCCCATAAAATGTTCCTGCAACAGGTTGAGGAAATGTCTCCCCTTTGCAGTTGAAGCTGAACCATGACACCAATTAATATCCCGGAAATTAAAATCTCCCATTATCACTACAGTACCCGCCTGTGCAGCCCGCTCCATCTGTTTATATAGCTGAACATCCATCTCAGTTATATTGGGGGGTCTATAGATTACACCAAAAGTAATTTTTTCAGTGTTTACCTCCCTTTCTAGTTCCACCCACAAGGTTTCAACCTCCTCACAGTATTCACCCACTATTGTCTCTTTCACACTCGCCTTCATATCATTTCTCACATACAGACATACACCACCACCTTTCCTATTCGTCCTGTCTTTCCGAAAAAGTGTAAAACCCTGTAGATTTACAGCCCAGTCATGTGAAGAGTCCAGCCATGTTTCAGCAACACCAACTATATCTATATTTTCTTCCAGTATCAAGGCCTCCAGCTCCCCCATTTTGCTTGCTAGACTTCTGGCATTTGTGAACATACACTTTAACTTGCCTGTCAGTTTTTCACTTTTATTATCAGAAATGTGATTTGACATTAATCGGGCCTTTTTATTTACACTGATGTTTTGTAACGAAAGGATCTCCTTATATTGTTGTCTAGTCCTCTCCCCACATTCTGTTTCTCCCCCCACCAATATAGTCTGACCCCTCTCTAACCTGGCTACCCCTTTTTTTTCTACATTGACCTCCCTCCTCAGCCCTAGTTTAAATACTCCGCCACCCCAGCTAGAATTCTCTCCCCCAGCACAGCGGACCCCCTTCCATTTAGGTGCAAATCATCTGCAGAATACAGTTTGTACCCCAATGAAAAGTCAGCCCAGTGCTCTAGGGAACCCAAATCCTTCTCCTCTACACCAAGACTTCAGCCATGCATTTAACTTCCTGAGCTCCCGCTGTCTTTCCTGTGATGCGCATGGCACAGGCAGTATTCCTGAGAATACTACTTTGGAGGTCCTTCCCTTCAGCTTGTAGCCTAGTTCTTTAAAATTATTCTTAAGGCTCCTCCACCTACCATTTATTCTGTCGTTGGTACCGACATGGACCACAACAGCTGGATCATCACCAGCCCCTCCCAGCAATTTGTCCACCCGTTCCACCACATGCCGAACCCTGGCACCAGGGAGACAGCAAACCATTCGGTTGAGGTGGTCTTGGCGACAAATTATTCTATCCGTCTTCCTGATTATAGAATCCCCTACGACTATCAATTGTCTTGGCTTACCTGCATTACCATCCCGCCGACTACTAGCTGGGCTGTTCTCCCGGCTGTTAGGGAGATCAGTATCCACTAGGGCTGCCATTTCTGAGACTGACACCCTCGCATCATCACCCAACTTGGCAATTTTGCTTGGAATGTCAGAAACCGGATCGGCCTTCCTTTTCTTTGACCCCTTTCTACTGCCCCTAACTACATTAACCCAGCTACTTACCTGATCCTGCTCACCCATGTCTTCACCCTCCAGTTGTAACCCACTAACTGCATGCTCCGTGAGCAGCAAGCTCAGCTCAAGATTGTCTATCCTCCTCAGTGTTGCATTCTGCTCCTCCAGATCTCTAATACGAGCTTCCAGGTGAACAACATGCTCACATCTGCCACAGAAATATTCACCCTGGAACTCCGGCTCCAGTCGTGCATACATATGGCAAACTGTGCACTGAAGAAAACCTCCAATCTTGCTATCCATTATCCAAGTTACAAAAAAAACAGCGAACAGGTGTTAATCAAAAAGAAAAAGTAGAAGAGTACTTACTGGGGCTTTAACTCCTTTTTTTGGAACTCCACTTGATCTACAACCCACTTGTTTTTTTTCAAGCCACAGAGCAGGCTTTACAGAGTACTGAGGCCTGATTTATAGCACCTGGTACCAGCTAACCCCTCCCCCTTACTCAGCTACTCAGGAAGGAAACTGCAAGGGAAAAATGGTTTTAAATAATGTCACTTTTGCAAACTTTGTAGCAAGCAAGCAATCAATACATATATCACATACAATGTCCCCCCACTTTGTCACACACAACACAGTAAGTCAATCCGGTTTTTGGAACTCCACTTGATCTACAACCCACTTGTTTTTTCAAGCCACAGAGCAGATGATATAAGATTAGTGTTAGTGAGTTTGTTTTATAGGATTTAGTCAGTGTCAGTGTTACTTAGACAGTTAGCCATTGCTGTGAATGCTACTGCCGTTCTACAGTTCTTACATTTAAGTAAAATGAGTTCACACCAGTGTTCGGCTTTCCATTGTTCTGCTCTGTCAGAGGAGCAGAATATCGGAAATACCGGAAGCGCTGGTTCCATTGCACGACGGACATCACTGGCGGCTGATCGAACATATTGACTTTTTATGGGTTCCATCAGGTTTCCGTCAGGGTGTCCATGGTTTTACCGGAAACAATAGCGCAGCACGCTGCACTATTGTTTTCGGTATTATTGGCCGTATCTGCGATGGTAGCTCCCTAAACAGAGCCTCCAACACAGATGTGAATGAATTACCAATTTTCATCACATCATTCCTCAATAATATTAATCCTGGTACTGATAGAATGCTGCTACCTGTTGATCCCGACATCACAATCACTCATTGTTTTGCATATATCTAATTGGTAATCATAGTGCCACTAAAAATTGCTTCTTCAATTTCCAGGACGATCAGGCACACTGTCCCTGGCACATGTAGTCGTGATGGTGGAAGTAGTGGATAATATACATTCTATTTTTCTTTCAAATAACACCAAATCTGTTGCTACTTCCAAAAAAATAACAATTTTGGACCGCTTGTTAAAAAGCCATTGTTTGTTCCAAAACCACAGTGTTTGTATAAACAGGGATAATTCTTTGCACTGTTTTTTAATTTTAAAAAGCAGAAAAAATGTGTGTGTGTGTGTGTATGTATGTGTGTGTGTGTGTGTGTGTGTGTGTGTGTGTGTGCGTTTATGTATGGGCTCATTTAAATGGCTGTATATGCAGTCCGTGTTTCCTCTGTGTGCAATTTGTCAATAGGGAAATAGCAAACATTGTGAGAAATGCTTGGGATCCAATCCTGTCTTTGGCAAATTGTACAGCGCAAACACATACCATAAATTTAGCCACGTAAGCGAGCCCGTGCATAGTTAGGCTGTTTTAACTTTGCTAAAGAGGCTCAGTTCGGTACCTCTGTCGCAAATTCATCACATTTGACGGTAAGAATAGGGCTGCAGGCTACGCTATTCTTTCCATCAAAATGACACACACCTAACAGACCCCATTATAAGTCAATGGTATTTGTCATATGACAAATCCGGCACTGAGCTGTTCCTTCCGTTATAAACAGAAGCAGGTGTAAACATAAACATATATATATATATATATATATATATATATATATATATATATATATATATATATATATATATATATATATATACCCTGACCCTACAATATCCTTAATCACCTGGTTGCATTAGGAGAACATTATAGAGTAGATTGGAAAAAAAAATCATAGCACCCCGAACCATAAAGAGGTGTTTATTTGGTAGCTATATGTATATCATATGAATACATAAAAGACATTAGTTATTGACCACATTCAAAAATAACACACCATGTTCTCTAATGTCACTATGTTGTTATTAGATATTACATGTTTCTGACATTGTCATAAAATATGATGGAATGATTGTAAAAAAAAATATATTTGACCATATTCATAAAAAAATTCTAAAAGTTTGGTACTTTAAAAATGGCAACATAATAATATATTACAACAAGTAAGAAATAAGAATGATGCAGAGGCACAGCAAGTAGAATCCTGGTTTGGCAGAACTGTTGGTCTGAGGTTTGATTGGCACGTTTGAGCTACACTGATTGCAGTTGAGCCCACAGAAATCACAGTATGATATCTTTTTCATTGTCAGAGAATTATATGTCCGTGTTGCTGTGTTTCCTAATGTAAGAGAAAAAAGCATAACACGTATTAAAATCAAAGAAAAGGTATTGATATTGCATTAACCCCTTCCTCTGCAGCCATTTTTATTTTTATTTTCGCTTTATAATCCCGCTTTCCAAAATCCATAGCTTTTTTATTTTTCCTTCAATATAGCCAAATGCGAGCTTGTTTTCTGCGAGACGAGTTGTAGTTTTTCACGTCACTATTTATTGTAACATATAATTATTGTTTTTTGAGTTTTCTTTTTATGGTGTTCACCATGCGGTAAAACTAATTGTTAGAAATACAATTTTAAAGTTTTGTGTTCCCATATTCTGAGAGCCATACCTTTTTGTTTGTGTGTGATGGTTTGTTTTTTTGCGGGCCGAGATGTAGTTTTTAATGATACCATTCTGGGATACGTTATATTTTTTGTGAGAGATAAGGTGACCAAAAAACAGCGATTCCGGCTTTTTAATTATTTTTTTTACTGTCTTTTTTTTACTGCCATCTCTATCTTGACTTTTAACGCATTAAATACACAGTCACAAAACTTTATTTACCTGTATTTAACTTTTTTATTAATCCCCATACGGGACTTGAACCAGTGGTCGCTTGCACGATATACTGCAATACTAATGTACTACAGTAGATTGTGATTTTTACAGGCTCTATTAAGCCCTGCCTCTCGCCCCCAGACTGCTGTGGCAACCTGCCATGACCTACTTGCCTTGATGTGCCATGAGACCTTGGAGGGGGCTGTCCCTTCTTTCTAACATCTTAGATGCCACGGTCGCTATTGCCCGTGCCATCTAAGGGGTAAAACGAGCGGGATAACGCTCCTTGCATTGAAGTGTCGGCTGTAACAAACAGCTGAGACACGCAAGTTTTGTAGGCCCGGTCCATGCTTTCCCTCCTGCCCTCTGCTGTATATATACCGTAGATGTCGGAAAGGATGATAACAGCTGATCGTTGGGGGTTAGGGTATGTTCACACAGCCTATTTTCGGCCGTTTTTCGGACCGTAAACGCCCGAAAAACAGCCCAAAAAATCATCGTAAGCAGAACACCTCCAAACATCTGCCCATTGATTGCAATGGGAAAACGGCGTTCTGTTCCAATGGGCCGATTTTTTATGCAGCCGTTTTGAAAAACGGCCGCGAAAAATAAGTGCAAGTCACTTCTTGGGATGTTTTTTGAGCTGTTTTTCTTTGACTCTTTTGAAAACAGCTCCAAAAATGGCCGTAAATAACGCAGCGAAAAACGCAGCGAAAGTCGCGAGTGGCTTAAAAAATGTCTGAAAATCAGGAGCTGTTTTTCCTTGAAAACAGCTCCGTATTTTCAGACGTTTTTGAGTTTGTGTGTGAACATACCCTTAGAGAAACCAGACATGTGATTACTGCTTCTATTTAACCTATTAAGAGCTCAGCTATTTTCACCCCTGAAGACACAATGATTTTTCATCACTGAATTCCAAAAGCCATATTTCTGTTGACGTAGGGGTATGAGGACTTGTTTTTTGCGGAACGAGTTATGTTTTTTAATGGCACAATTTTGGGGTACATATAATGTATCCCCAGAGGAAGCCGGAAGAGCGAAACCCAGGCTACAGAACTTGGTGTGCTGCGTGTGATTTTATATTATATATGCCTTTTTAATTTTGTCTATCTTGTAAGTTTTTTTCCACTATCTGTCTTTTTTCTCCCTTGTTTGGAGTTATAGACCAGCGATTGAAAGAACTTATATAGCACGCTGCTATATCGCTTTGTGGAAATACAAGATCTAGAACTACAGAGAAACACACCAGTGGAAGTTGGAATTGTCTCTTTGGCATGCAGGCCGGGGGATAAGGGAACTCTTCGTGAACACTTCGGTATAAATGACATTTTAACTTTATTAACTTTATTCTGCAGTACAATTATGAAAATACCAAATCTATATATTTTTTATGTTTTACCGCTTTTCGCACAATAAAAACACTTTTTAAAAAAAACTTTTATTTTGTGTCGCCACATTCTAAGAGCCATAACTTTTTTTTGTACTGTCGACAGGGCTGTGTGAGGGTTTGTTTTTTGCAGGACGAGTCGTAGTTTTCATTGATACAATTTTGGGGTACAAAGAACTTATTGGTTAACTTCTTTTCCATTTATTTTTTTTAAGGCGGATGAACAAAAAATGCAATTCTGTCACAGTTTTATAAATAACAGGATAGCCGGATAAATAACGTGTTCATTTTATAGTACGGGTTGTTATGGTTGTGGCAATACCAATTATGTGTACTTTTTTAGAAAAAATATTTTCATAATAAAGCATTTTGTAAGGTAGAAAACTTTTTTTTTGTTGTTGTTTTTTTCAGAGGATTTTTTTGTATAATTCTATAAATTTTATTTACAATTTTTTTAACACAAATTTTTTAGTCCCAGTAGATGACATGGACATGCAATCGTTTGATTGCTTACACAATACACTGCAATACTTCTTATTAGGCAGAGGCAGGGCCTAATAGGCATGCACAAATGGCAAACTTAAGGGCCTTCTTCAGGCCCCGGCTGCCATGACAATACATTGGCACCCCGAATTCACATCATAGGGGTGCCAATGACAGGGTTCTCTCCCTCTGTCTAACCACTAACAGTTAAAGTCCTAATTTGACATACACCTTCACGCATTCATTAAAAGGGGACCGAAAAGTATTAGCACTGTACACACTGCAGTATGTGAGTACACTTATATACGCTAATATACATTCTGGTCCCACGTAGCGCTGATTATGAGATTTTATTAGAGTTTTATAGCGCTGGCAGCCCCACTGTACTCTTATGTAATCAATGTACTACTGCTTGTACATAGAGTACAACGGGGCCGGTCACATGCTAATACTTTTCGGTCCCCACATAGCCCCTTTAAAACTCAGTTTTTCACAATTTCTGAAATCTAATCGTAGTACACATTTCCTCTATTAGGTCAGTGAAGATCACTACTATATTTCAAGAATGTTAAATATCAGAATAATACTAGAGACAATGATTTTTCCAGATTTTATTTCTTTCATTACATGAACATTCCGGTGAACATCATTATGGTGGGAAATACGATGTTCACAGCTACTGTGTTTAGTTGTATTTCCTACCTCCTACCTTCACCCTGCCAGCAGTCACTTTAAACATTTTAATGCTGCTGGGGAGGCCACTGAAGTGGATGGCTTTACTAGAACGTCTACATTTATGGCCAATATTTAGATCAGTAGGGACCCAACTCTGGGCACCCCCACCGACGGATGCTGCAGCCTCTTCATGTATCGTAGTAGTTTGCCAGACACAGCCCTCCGTAGTGGCTGTGCCGGGGATTGTAGCACCTGTCACATTCACTTGATTGGGATCGAAAATGCAATCCCCGGTACAGCCGCTACAGAAGTGTACGGGCTATGAACAACCAATTTAAAGAAAAGTTACCCGCTTGAAAAACCTCTTATAACCTATGCTTTCATAAAATGTATAACTGATAAAATATAACCAAACATTTGCACTTACTTGGATTATAATATTCATAAATAGTAACTACAGCATCTTGAGAACCTGCAACACTTGCGGAACGGACCAATGGAACAGATATACAAATCTCCTCAGAGGAAACCTAAGAGAAATAAGTGTAATAGTAAAATAACATGTTAGTGTTCATAGTATTCATATTATAAAACAAAAATACAAGCGTCGGAAATGCAGGGTCCCAATAATGACAAATTATGCATAAATATTCCCTGCCAATGTTGTTTGCTGCTTAACTACATAAGGCTGGGTTCACACTACCTATTTTCAGACGTAAACGAGGCGTATTATGCCTCGTTTTAGGCTGGGTTCACACGACCATGTTACGTCCGTAATGTACGGAACGTATTTCGGCCGGAAGACCCGGACCGAACACACTGCAGGGAGCCGGGCTCCTAGCATCATAGTGATGTACGACGCTAGGAGTCCCTGCCTCTCCGTGGAACTACTGTCCCGTACTGTAATCATGATTACAGTACGGGACAGTTGTCCTGCAGCGAGGCAGGGACTCCTAGCATCGTACATCACTATGATGCTAGGAGCCCGGCTCCCTGCACCGTGTTCGGTCCGGGTCTTCCGGCCGAAATACGTTCCGTACATTACGGACATAACATGGTCGTGTGAACCCAGCCTTACGTCTGAAAATAGGGCTACAATACGTCGGCAAACATCTGCCCATTCATTTGAATGGGTTTGCCGACGTACTGTGCAGACAACCTGTCATTTACGCGTCGTCGTTTGACAGCTGTCAAACGACGACGCGTAAAAATACAGCCTCGTCAAAAGAAGTGCAGGACACTTCTTTGGATGTTTTTGGAGCCGTTTTCTCATAGACTCCAATGAAAACAGCTCCAAAAATGGACGTAAAAAACGCAGCGAAAACGCAGCGAAAAACGTGAGTTGCTCAAAAAACTTCTGAAAATCAGGGTCTGTTTTCCCTTGAAAACAGCTCTGTATTTGCAGACGTTTTTGGTCACTACATGTGCACATACCCTAAGTGCAATGTACATGCACCCCAAATATACGATTAGTGCTGTAAATAATTGATCTGTGTGGAATAGCCCTGAAAGCCTATGTAAACATTTGGTGATATTTTTTATTATTATTGTAATGTACTTATATTGTGATTATAAACAATTTTGGAATATATATTTACTAAAACGTTTGTACCGTTTCAGCGTTGCAGCTTCTTTGTATCCAGGATCAGTATTAGGCTACATGCAGACGTTGCATATTTTGATGCGGAAAATACGCATCAAAACCGCGGGAAATTCGCAGATAAAAACCACACCTAATTGTGCATTTTTAAATGCGGTTTTTACATTTTGATGCGTAAATCGGTGCGTTTTCATGCTGCTACACCTACACAGATACAATTAGCAAGCGGAAACGCAACATAAATTGACATGCTGCGGATTGTAATATATGCATCGCAGGTAATTTACGTGCAGAAAAAAACAGCAGCGTGTACATGAGATTTCCTGTATTACGCTGTGGATTTGCTGCACTCAAATACGCGTGGCAAAACAGAACATAATACGCATGGTGTGCATTGAGCCTTAGGGTTTGATTTAGTGTCAGAGGCACACAGGAGCCGCTGTCAGCCAAGCCATCAGTCCAGCTCACTGAAGAATTCACAGCGGCGTTATGCAGCTTCTATGTAAAGTGGATACATAGAAGCTGCAACGATGAAATGGTACAAAATGTTTAATAAATGTATATTACAAAAGTGCTTATAATTACAATATACATGCATTAAAAAAATTTCACTAAAGGTTTACATATCATTAAATGTATTCAGCCAACACAGTTGTAATAGAAGTGACAGTGCCTCTGGTGCTTATATATGGTACTGCAGGCTGTTTTGTCATCGGTGCCTACTCTTTTTTTATATTTTTGCTGAGGCAAGCCAGAGTTTTGACTCAGTCTTTTATTAGGCACTGCAATACCTATAAGGAATAGCATTGACAGTGTCTCAAAAGTGTTTCTTGTTTTTTCTCTGCTTAGATCAGCACTCGATACAATACCACTAAACCTAAATGCAGGTAAATTATTGTTGAATGCTTTTATTTAGTAAAGATTCACAATTTTTTGTTTAAAGTGGAACAGATTTATGACTAGTTGCATTTTAAAGAATGAGAGTAGTTTTATGAAATGTAAGTACACAGTTCTGCTAATATGGAGAAGGGAGAATGTTAGTACAGAAATCAGCTTTATGTAAATAATTTTTACCACTAAAATAAAACCAGTTGCTAACAACAGTATTTTACTTTTGATAACTTACCGAATCCAAGTATAAGTAAACTTTATCATCTTTTGGCTCCACCAATTTGATAATCTCAGTTGTGGGAATACCTGTAGGGCTTAATTTGAAACCACTGAGGAATCCCACATCTAGAATTACCATACCGCTCTTAGTATTTGCCCCTTGGTATCTGAAATCAGAAAAGCACATTACTTTTATAGACCTTCTTTGTATAGTTTAAAATTAAAATAACACACAAGACATAATAACACAAGATTTATCACATCACGCTATTATTAAAAAGGGTTCTGTATGAATATAGCCCACAATGTAAAGAATGGATTTTGATATATATATATATATATATATATATATATATATATATATATACAAAGAAAAAAGTAGTAGGGATGCACACTGTAAAGGATTTTAAATCCCAGAAGGGTGCTCAGCTCACAAACCTAGGTCGTAACAAAATGTGGCAAAGAGAGAGCCGCACTCCAAAAGTTGGCTTCCCACCTGGCAGACCTACTTATGTCAGACCCGGTATTGACGTAGGTCTGCCAGATAGGAAGATGGTGTCTTCAGGGTCTATGGTAGACTGCACTTACGTGCTGAATGTGTGTCTATTGGTCATCAGCAACGTGTGATAGATTCAACCTATGAGGGATAGGTTGGAGCACAGGCGCGGTAGCGCCATTAACAAACACACGAACATGTGCAATGTTTGATCTCCTGAGTGAGTGCCATCCTCCTATGTTTATTACGTCAAATATTTTAATTGTGCTATTGGATACATGTGTGATTGTTATGATATTATTATGGATTGTATATCATTGAAAACATACTTTGCACTGTAAGTGATGATACAATATGTCTGTCTGTTTATACACTTCTTTGATATAACTATATTATGCACCTTGCACTTTGTTTATATATAATATATGAATTGTTTTTTATTCACATCATTTGATTATGCACATTTTTTTAATTTTTCTGTGAGATAGGTGTGTGTATATATACCCACACACAACTTGTTCACCTTGCTTGAGAATGACTCTATGGTAGGGCCGAAACATTGTCTGTCCACTATGGGTGAATAAACTTAACATTCTGATTAAGCCAACTTTTGGAATGCCACTCTCTCTTTGCCACATACATATACTGTATGTATATATATTGTGGGTATATATATATATATATATATATATCTATATATATATATATATATATATATATATATATATATATATATATATATATTATGCACCATCTTACATATGTTAGTATGTTAGGTTGAGAAACTGACCATATAAAAATATAAATGAAAGAAACACCATTACAGATGAGATAACAGAGTAGACATATTTCTTCATGTTAATGGCAACCAGATTGCTGATTTCTTATAACAAACAATCTAAAAGATAGAGACAATTTCCAAACACATGTCCCTGGTGAAAGCCGTGGCAACCAGAATGAAAACAATTAATATATATATTGCTGACTGCATTAAGAGAATATTTACATTGCTTCTTTATTTATCTTCTGACAAGCCTATTTATTAATAAAAATGATCAAGCAGGCAAAAGCCCCAGTGAGGACGACACCCTTTTCAAATGTAGTTCGCTAAGGATCAGCTGAATGTGGGGGTTCAGGTTTCTGAAACCCTCGATGACAATCAAATGTTATCACCCGAGGCACCTACAAATGCCTGCACATTTCACCTGGCTGCTAGAGTGGGAGATGCTTTTTGCTGCAGCTCTCCATTCTGGCTAATAGCGTGCAATGCATGGGTGAAGCCCCTAGGCAATTACCCAATTTGCCCTCCCTATAATCAGGCCCTGCTTCTAGAAGAGATTTGTTCCATATTACGGCATGATGAAACTTCTTTCTCACAGGTTCCATATTAATAAAAAAAATAAACAATGTGTGCCATACAATATGGCCACGTGCATGTCTAAATTGTCTCATTCAATGTCGTAAACTTACAGAAGGGAATCATGTTGATAAGTGGTTCATAAAATATAGACAGTATAGGTTGTGGTAACGCTGGACAGTCTGGTCTTACCTTGTACATACATCCACAGACAGTATATGAATGTTACTTGTGTCTTCCTTCACAGTTACATCTAACTTGAAGGCTTCTGGTACAGGAGAGTTTCTCTTGGCTCTGGAAGATGCCTTCTGATTATATACTAAATTAAGCTGCGAAAGAAATAGAAACATCCTTTATTTATGTGAGCTGAGCGATACCTATTGTTTAAATCAATTTTTATGTTAAATATATTTAAAGAAAATTAAAAGATTGGTGATGTTTTAATTAAAATTTTCCATGTAACTATTTAAAACATTTTTTTTTATTTTTTTTTTTAAATCTTGCAGTTTTCACTCTGGCCACTGAGCCTCACAATAGACTCACACTTCCTGTTCTGTAGAGATCACTTCTCAGCAGCCATCTCATCATCACAAACAGGATTACAATGAAAGGTAAAACCTCTATATAGATAACACAGGATCCCCTGCACAGGTCACAGAGCATGCCTAGAACACTGTCCCATAAAAGTCAAATGGTCATCTTCAAACTAGCATTTCCTAAGTCCATGTGGCTGCTGTAAAGCAAATCGCTGATCTGCTGTTCACAGCTCGAAATAACAGCTCAGGCAAGATGGACACCTCCATAATCATGTACAAAAAATAGAATTAAACAAATCTACAATCATGCGGCACTGGTATGTAAAAGTGCTATCACCCTCTTCTTTTCACATTTTTTTTGTTAGAGCTTCATAATATCAGCTCCATGTTGAGATGGTATGTGGCCACCTGAAGTTTCTTTTAGTTTTGCAGTTTTCAAGAGGGTCAATTATACCATCATTATATATTGCTCCAGTGAGCGTTTTATATCTTTACTATTAGTGTTGTTACCCTTATTTATATACACTCGGTGAACATCATTACAATTGTGCATGTTCTGATTGGTTCTTATTACATTTACCTATCTTTTACACATTCATAAACTGTGGTTATTTATCTGAATTGTTGGTTCTCTTTACTCTCACAGGTTATTTCCAATGTATGACATTGTGACTTTTTGAAATAAATATGATTAATAAAATATTGTTTTTAAGCGCAAAATAAACTCTGGTTTATGTTCTATATACCACCTTCAAAAAATATACCAAACGTGTCTGGTTTTAATTAGAAAAACTTTATATATGTAAAGGATCTGCCAGGCACTACGTCTGTGGATACTCCCAGGATTAATCAATCGACACCTGAGGCCGGACCTCTTAGACTGACTCCGGCTCCCACCAATCAGGGTGGCAGGCTCAGGAGTGGGAGAGCCTATCGCGGCCTGGTCAGTCGGAGTTAGCTCCGCCCCCTGTCCATTTATACCTGCCGTTTTCTCTTCCTCATTGCTTGTGATTCTTCCTGGTTTCCTGGCCCTGCTACAGCCTTGCTCCAGCCTGCTACTGCCTTGCTTCAGCCTTGCTACAGCTTCCGCTTATCCTGCTTCGCTCTGACCCCGGCTTGCTTCCTGCTCCTTGCTCTGCGTTCGTATACTTCGTGACTTCCTGATTCTGACTGGCCCGTTCACCACTCTGGTTTCCTCACTGTGTTCCATGGTCTACTGCCCCTTCCCTTGCTTGTTCCCTGTTTGTATTCCCTTGCACTTAGTCAGCGTAGGGACCGCCGCCCAGTTGTACCCCGTCGCCTAGGGCGGGTCGTTGCAAGTAGGCAGGGACAGGGCGGTGGGTAGATTAGGGCTCACTTATCCCCCTCCCCTTCTTCCTGCCATAACAATATAGGTGGTACATTCCATTTTTATAATTATGACCTTGTTTTTTTATGTTGAATACTTTTTAATACTGAAATAATAAAACAAAGATTCAAATGTAAAAAGTTGTCAAGCAAAACAAAGGAAAAAAGTAGAAATACCATGTTACTTGAATAATTTGATTATTTATCATACAGTCCATATGACTGACTCATTTATAACTAATGAAAAATCCAGTATCACTAACTGTATCTTCCGCAATCTTTCCCTGTTTTCCTACATTTCATTTTGGGATGCATACACCCCATAATCCATATTAGAACTCATGGGACTAATTTCTTTGTCACCTGTTCACCGAGAGTTCTCTTCACTTAGGTCTCCCTGGCTTATCAGTCACAGGAACAGTTTCCTCCCCTTTCATTGGTCTTATTGTTCAGAGACGTACTTGGTTAAATCTATGCTTGTAGGCAATAACATATGATCTGGCATCAGTAATGAAATGTGGATTTGTCCATCATGGATAGACAAGAGTAAAGACATGCCACATTCATTTACTTTTGCCAAAAAGGCGCTACATGTAAATATCCCATTGAAAAATTGTGTATTCACTGATTATAAAGTAAGAATAAATCATAAAATAGATTAACCCATAAAAGAAATGTACTTAATACAACCAGTATCAGCTACTCCAAACACAAGTAACTTTGTGTTTACTATACCGCCACCTATTGGCTATTACAGGGACTGGACAAAACAGGTACTCTGAATGCCATTGTGATTTACATTTTGGATTACTGTGACCGCATTTACTTTATAGTAAGTGAACAGACCAGAGCTTACACCATTATGTATAACCTATAAGAGTATAAGTCTTTTAGAGGGGTTGTTTTAGGAAGATAACCTCTGTAGTTTTTCCTCCTACTTAACTTTTACTAGATGTCACTGGTAGCCTAGAGGCATTAAGTGCATAAAAAGAAAAGGTAAGACATGGGATTTTTTATATACAAAAGTTGCAGTTTTATTTTACACCCTGAGACACAGTTAGATCCTGAACAGTTTTTTCTTCTAAATTATTGAAATACTCTTTATATGCTTACTGCGGAGATGGCGCAGGTACAACAGCTGCATACACATCATAACCAGCAAAAGCCAGTTGTGATTGACAGACATCATCAGAGATAACTCCGGTCCTGATTCTTTAACATCTTAGATGTTGTCGTCAATAGCTACCCTTTGTTAATCCAATGGTTTGCATTGCAGACTGCCATAAGTCTCTACGGCATCACCGAATAGGTCCCTTAAAGTTTTAGACCACTTTTTAGTTTGGCAAAACGTACATATGAAACCTATAGAATGCTCTGAATTTAATATTTTACAATTAACCACGCAGAAATAGTAGTAAGTACACAAGAGTCCATTAATGAAGTAATGCAATTGACTTTGTACCTGAAAAATAGCTAGTCCTCTTCCTACTGCAGTAGCGTTCATTAAAAGGGGCTGAGGGACTTCAATCTATCAAAGAAAGCACAAGGTTATTATAATATAACAGTTCAACTTTTATTATACCATTTAAAAGCCCAAACTTTGAATACGTGAGCCTAAAAGTTTTTAAATATAAGAAATAGTCTTAGGAGATCAGTCGTCTAGAAAAAAAAGTAATAAACCAACTTAAAGGGTTTGTCTCAAGAAAACAACCCCTGTCCATATGCCCTAACATTGTATTAGGTAGTTCTTCGCTCATGACCCTCCCCTATGAGCCATGTATTAAATGATCGACCATTTATTTGAATGCTACATTTTCTCTGCAGTGACCACTACAGGGGATATGACTAGCCAGACGTAGTTGCCCCGGTGATGACAGCTGACCACCAGGGGTTAGAGAAGGCAGACATTTGGCGATCAGCTGATCGCTGTGCCAGTTTTTATTAGAAAAAGGGATTGTCTACTTAGACAAAGCCCTTTAAATGTACACTACCGTTCAAAAGTTTAGGGTCACTTAGAAATTTCCTTATTTTTGCAAGAAAAGCACAGTTTTTTTCAATGAAGATAACATTAAATTAATCAGAAATACACTCTATACATTGTTAATGTGCTAAATGACCATTCTAGCTGCAAATGTCTGGTTTTTAATGCAATATCTACATAGGTGTATAGGGGCCCATTTCCAGCAACCATCACTCCAGTGTTCTAATGGTACATTGTGTTTGCTAACTGTGTTAGAAGGCTAATGGATGATTAGAAAACACTTGAAAACCCTTGTGCAATTATGTTAGCGCCGCTGTAAACAGTTTTGCTGTTTAGAGGAGCTATAAAACTGCCCTTCCTTTGAGCTAGTTGAGAATCTGGAGCATTACATTTGTGGGTTCGATTAAACTCTCAAAATGGCTAGAAAAAGAGAGCTTTCATGTGAAACTCGACAGTCTATTCTTGTTCTTAGAAATGAAGGCTATTCCATGCGAGAAATTGCCAAGACACTGAAGATTTCCTACAACGGTGTGTACTACTCCCTTCAGAGGACAGCACAAACAGGCTCTAACCAGAGTAGAAAGAGAAGTGGGAGGTCCCGCTGCACAACTGAGCAACAAGAAAAGTACATTAGGGTCTCTAGTTTGAGAAATAGAAGCCTGACAGGTCCTCAACTGGCAGCTTCATTAAATAGTACCGGCAAAACGCCAGTGTCAACGTCTACAGTGAAGGGGCGACTCCAGGATGCTGGCCTTCAGGGCAGAGTGGCAAAGAAAAAGCCATATCTGGGACTGGCTAATAAAAGGAAAAGATTAATATGGGCAAAAACACACAGACATTGGACAGAGGAAGATTGGAAAAAAGTGTGATGGACAGACGAATCGAAGTTTGAGGTGTTTGGATCACACAGAAGAACATTTGTGAGACGCAGAACAACTGAAAAGATGCTGGAAGAGTGCCGGACATCATCTGTCAAGCATGGTGGAGGTAATGTGATGGTCTGGGGTTGCTTTGGTGCTGGTAAAGTGGGAGATTTGAACAAGGTAAAAGGGATTTTGAATAAGGAAGGCTATCACTCAATTTTGCAACGCCATGCCATACCCTGTGGACAGCGCTTGATTGGAGCCAATTTCATCCTACAACAGGACAATGACCCAAAGCACACCTCCAAATTATGCAAGAACTATTTAGGGAAGAAGCAGGCAGCTGGTATTCTATCTGTAATGGAGTGGCCAGCGCAGTCACCAGATCTCAACCCCATAGAGCTGTTGTGGGAGCAGCTTGACCGTATGGTACGCAAGAAGTGCCCATCAAGCCAATCCAACTTGTGGGAGGGCCTTCTAGAAGCATGGGGTGACATTTCTCCCGATTACCTCAGCAAATTAACAGCTAGAAGGCCAAAGGTCTGCAATGCTGTAATTGCTGCAAATGGAGCATTCTTTGACGAAAGCAAAGCTTGAAGGAGAAAATTATTATTTCATATAAAAATCATTATTTCTAACCTTGTCAATGTCTTGACTATATTTTCTAGTCATTTTGCAACTCATTTGATAAATATAAGTGTGAGTTTTCATGGAAAACACAAAATTGTCTGGGTGACCCCAAACTTTTGAACGGTAGTGTACGTGTGTGTAACATCTCATAACCATATTCACCAATGTAGCTCCTATACCTGCAATACGTAATCATTTTGCTAGAGATCGCTCTTGAGGCAGGCACATGAGCACATACATATACATGTTCTGACTAAAGAGATTCCGATAATAATAGTTTTTTATATAATACCCTAATATGTACATGTAGGTTACTGCTCAATGACTATTAGAATTATTATTATTATTAGATTCATAAAAATAAACAATATTAGTGTATTATAATACATACACATAGATATAATTGCACACATATCATTTATATATATATTTTTCCTCATTCTTTACCTGCTGTTTTTGTAATACTAATAGATTGTTGTTGCTGTTGATCTGAAATGTTTTTGGTACAAATGATCCTGATCCAGTTACTGTCAAAGTAAGTGATGTTGCACCTTCACCAAAGTTCACCGCTGACACGAACTGGGAAAGAGCCTGCAGAGCCATCACTGTGTCCTATAGTAAGACAGATAATACATGGTCAGTGAATACGGGGCTGTTTTAAGGAAAATAAAGTGCAATACAAAATGCATAACAGATATCTTACTAAGAAGTATAGTACGTGTTATCCTATGCCTACAGGAAGCTCTGTAATACAGTCGTGTGTTTGAACCCTAAGGCCCCATGCACACGAACGTGCTTTTGCGGCTGCAATTCCCCTGGAAACCCACGGGAGAATTGCGGCCCCATTAATTTCAATGGGCCCAAGCACACGACCGTGGTTTCCATGGTCCGTGCATGGCCCTGGAGCCTGGTCCAGACTCATAGAAAAGAATGGACGTGGCCATGTGCACGGCCGCGATTTGCGGGCGGCTCGCGGTTGGCACTCTGCGGCCGTCCGACCCGAAAATCACGGCCATGCACATGGCTACGGTTGTGTGCATGAGGCCTAACATTGAGCATTTATTAAATGTGTAGGGACAACCACCTGCCCTACGCTGTACACCATAGGCAAGATTTTAATATTTCTTATAGGCATTCCCTTGATTAAAAAATGAATCGGGGTGGGGAGACAACAGGTGAGCCCTAATCAACCCGCAACTAAGTCCCTGCCTACTTGCACGGCCCATCCTAAGTGACGGCGTACAACTGGGCGACGGTCCCTACGCTCAGTAAGTGCAAGACAGACAACACAAGACAAGGGCACACAGAAGCAAAGGGGAAGTAGGGGCAGTTGCCCACGGAAAACCGTGAGCAACAGGCAGTGGTGAACGAGCCGAATCAAACCAGGAGAGTACGTAGTAGCAAAACGGAGCAGGAGAATAGTCAGGCAAGCCAGGGTCAAAAAGTTTACAGCGGTCAATCAGGTAAACCCAGCTTTATTCCATTCATTACCTGAGTAGATGTATATCCTCCAAGATGATTCCTTTGTTGACTCAGCCATTTCATGACAAGAATACCATCAGTGATTCTACCCTGCTGATAGAAGGAAAGCAGGGCATATGCTGCGGTCTCAACATCAGTTGTTCTTGGTTGCCAGTAACTGTTTGATTGTTCAGATGGTGAAGACCAGTACTTTGTACTCCCTAAATACACAAAGAGTGAAATAATGGTATAAAGGTTTGTGCATCTGATCAGTCCAAAATACCCACATTTATATCAACATTTTTATTAACAAGTTTATACTTATTACAATGATAGATAAATAAAATAAAAAAATCATTTCAATAAAGCCTCCTTTTCCCCAACCCCTGTCCCTGCCATATACCCCCTAGAGTGATAAACAAAAAGAATGGAGCATATTAGGGCTGAAAGCGGTTGTCTCATGAAGACAGCCCTTGTCCATATGCCCTCTATAAGCCTGTGGAAGAGCAGCTGCTGATCTGGTGGACTCAAGACGTTCATCTATTATATGGACAGACGATCATCTGAATTACAGCCATGTAATACTTCATTTCCCCTGCAGCAGCCACTGCAAGGGAAACGCCTGGCCTCGCCTTACAAATCATCTGTTTGCCAGGGGTGCTAGACCCGCAGTGATCAGATGATCACCGCTGCGGCTCAGTTCTGAAAGGAGATGTCTCTAATAAGACAACCCTTTTAATAAGTCAATTAAATTTAAATAGAGTAAAGTAAAATAACCACTGTTCCTATTCCTCAAACTCAATCTTGGTCTCAGTTTCCACCACTTTTCTTTCTAGTTCTATGCAAAATAGCTCATATCAGCAAAACAAGAGACTGGTCTGTTGAATCAGATGCCTTAAGGCCCTATTACACAGGCCAATGATTGGGCAAACGAGCGTTCATATAAACGCTTGTTCCCCATCATTGTCCTGTTTAATAAGGGCAACGATGAGCCGATGAACGAGAAAATGCCCGTTCATCAGCTGATCTGGTCTTTATGCAGATTTAAAAATCATCGTTGTCGGCAGCACATCTCCCTCTGTAATCAGGAAGATGTGCTGCCGACATGATGAAAATGTATGGGGAAGAACAATCAGAGTTTCGGGCGCTAGTCTTTATACATATCCAATCATTGCTCCATGTGATAGGAGCAAACGAGCGCCAACCAATGAGCTGTCTCGTTGATCGGCGCTCGTTCACACAGCCCATGTCTTGCATTAGTACCTTTAGACGAAGTTTGAGGGGGGGGGGGGTGAGTACTGGCTATCATTGAAGAGACCCAGCAGTTGTATGGAGGCTTATACTCCATGGAAGAAAGTATGCAAAATAGCTTGTATCAGCCAAACTAGAGACTCCTACAAAAGGAAGAGTGACCCATCTGTAAACAGCACGGTCTTGGGGTTCTTGCCCCTCTTTAGTACAGGGCACGGTACTGGTTAGCTGAATGAGAAGCCTTAGATGCATTTTTTATTTTTTACACTTTCGGTTAGCTATAATGATACAAGTATAACCATGCATCAAGATATACCTTCCTTTTTATATATTGTCTAATAATGTTGATATATTTATTCCCAAAAATCTCTTACAATCAGCACAAGACCATAGACTGTGAAAAAAATTGGCATGTGAGTAATCCTATATCAATTACACTCATGATTTCAAATATATTTTCCTAGCGTTATATGGAAAGCAAAGTATGTCCTATGAAAGATCTTAAATGGAATTTCCCTTTGTTTTATCGAGTTAAGTGCTTTCTTCACATTGTTGAGACCATGGATCATTCTGTATCTAACCATATTTCCCAAGATCACTAAATCCATATTCCCATTTCTCTAGGATGTCTTTTTAGCCATCTTTTTCCCCCAATTCACATATTCTGACATTGAATCTGAACATGGTTTCCTCTGCATGGAGTTTGTATCTTTCTACGTTCTTTTGTGGGTTCCTCCGTGTACTCAGATTTTTTTTTCTGACATGCCAGAGACACTGATAATTTAATAGGCTTCCTATAAAATTCGCTGTGGTGTGTGTATGTGTGCATGTGATAGGGAGATTAGATTTTGAGCCCCAGTTGAAACATAAACTGATGTGAGTGAATGTATTCTGTATACAACACTCTGGAACATATTAGAGCTATATATAAATGATGGGAAATAAATATATGGATTCTATTGCCTGCAAGAAAATAACGCTGAGACACATATATCATGGTCAGTGTGCAGCATGGGTGGTCTTCTCTCTGGTTAGGGTGTACACAGTGATGTAGTCAGAAAGATGCTCTGTTGTGTGCTATGAGCAAATTAGATGTCTCCTTCCTACTACTCCCCTCTCACAGCATGAAGTCTCAAGCACGCTAACTGACTGCAGCTACATTACCCTCCTCCCTGTCTACACTTACTGTATTACTAAAGACAACATACAGGCTTCTGGACATTTACCAAGAGTCTAGAAGAAATTGTAACTGCAGGCTGGTGAAAGGTGAGAAAGTTGGCACTTTGCCCTAATAAGTCATATATTCACATGTGCTACAGTTATTATAATGACAGGTACACTTTAAAAAGGATCTGTCACTAGTTTAGTAATGTCCAATCTCCTAGCTAATCTAATAGGTGCTGTCACACTGATAATGCTAGAGGAAATTGTGTCCCAAAACTTTTTATTATTTTAAAAGTTATGAGCTTCTTTCTAAACATGCAAATAGCTGTGAAACAACCGGAGGTATCACCAGTTAAAGACAGTCGGGAATGGAAACTGTATATGTATATAGTATACAGCTTCCAGAACTGTTCTAAGTGGTACACTATTTTAAGTGATCCCCCTTCTCTCCAGCCTCAGTCTCTCACACTGTGTGAAGCAGCTTCATGCTGATAGGACAGCGTCAGAGGCTGTGAGGTAGCTCCACCTCTGGAGAATCGCTGGTGTTGACGCCCATTTGGCATGTATAGCCTCATTTGCATATTTAGAAAGAAGCTCATAACTTTTAAAATAATAAACCTTTTGGGGCACAATTTCACTAGCATTATCAGTGTGATAGCGCCTATAAGATTAGCTAGGTTTGGGCATTGCTAAGTAGTGACAGATCCTATTTAAAGAGGACCTGTTACCTCTCCTGACATGTCTGATTTACTAAATATTTGTATCCCCCATGAAACAACATTTCTGGAGCACCTTTTCTTAGATATTTATCTTGTGTCGTTCCTCTGTTATTCCTCCTAGAAATTTATGAATATGTTAACAACTATATTATCCCAAGTAGGTTTCTGAGAAGCAACCCCACATTTTGCCTATTTTGGCACTATGTTAAGAGATGTATTGTTAGTTTGTGTTAATTTTATCTATAACTGTACCTGTAATGCTTGCTCTTGAATTGAGGTCATTCAGAGCAGCTTCTGCCTTGCTGCTGTTGGCCAATGATAGAGCATATGCCACAACGGACAGAGTGTAATTACTAGATATCCCTTCACTATATTTGCTTTCAAGGTACTGCACAGCTTTCTGAACTCGGGACTCGTAGCGATTCTGAAAGAGAGCAGAAAATACAGCGGATGTTTTTTAAGTACAGTACATATGTATCATTGTTATGTCATGTGAAATAAAATGTATATTTTTGAGGAGAATGGTTTCCCGTTCAGGTTAGTCAATGAATAAAGAAAACTGATGTAATAAATATATTGTCAATTGATACCAGTTAAAAAGAAACAATTCTAAGGTAAAATTAAATTAAAATTTTTACCTTTCTCCTTGACTTTTGCTATTGCAAGTAGCTTTCACTTAGTTTACCCTTCGCTAATGTATATCTCAACTGCCTTCACAGCAATTCTCAAATTTATACCTATTGGACTGGGATTCCCCAAGGCGTTTTTTGCTGCATTATTGAGCCACAGCAAAAAAACGCAATGGAAAAAACGTGTATTCAATTGCATTAGAA
Source organism: Rhinoderma darwinii (assembly GCF_050947455.1). NCBI lineage: Eukaryota > Metazoa > Chordata > Amphibia > Anura > Rhinodermatidae > Rhinoderma > Rhinoderma darwinii. The sequence continues at coordinate 195,828,327 of NC_134690.1, read as the reverse complement.
AACATTGCCTTTTATAGAGGTGTTACAACATTTAACACCTGCATACATCACTGGAAAATATATGCCCAGTGTAGAAAAATAGCAAGGGTAGCAAAAACATGAACTCTGCACAGTACTCAACCAATTCAGGTATTTAATGCCTGGCAGCCTGGGGGAGATATATCAAAACTGGTGCAAAGGAAAGTGGACATGTTGTCCATGGCAACCAATCAGGTAGCTGCTTTCATTTTTCAAAAGGCCTCTAAAAAATGAGAGGTGGAACCTGATTGGTTGCCATGGGCAACTACTCTTTTCCTTTGCACCAGTTTTGATATATCTCCCACATTGTGTATAAAAAAAAACCCAAAGAAAATAACACTTAGAAAACTACATAGACCAACATTAGCCACTGTTTTGCTCTGGCTTTAGGCCCCCTGCACATGCTACAGATTTTGTTGCAGAAATTTCTGCGACTGAAAATCAGTTTGATTTATCTGAATGGAGTTATTTCAGCAGAAAGCGCAAGATCTTCAACAAAATCTGCAGCGTGTGCTGCGGGCATTATATAACAAACAAACAAACAAACAAACAAACAAACAAACACGTAAAAGACGCAGCAAAATCTTCTGTGGAATCCCAGCCTATGTGATATGTGCACCTGTAATAAATGCCAATCTGTATACCTGTAGGTGAAATCATTAATTGGGGGGATTTGATTGGTTGGGGAGACATATTTATGGACAACACTGGCTTTTGTATATACCCATTGATAGAGCCATTCACAATATGCACGTTGGGGTCTCCTGCATACTCCTGGATCTAGCTCATATGCAATTGCCACTATTGCTTATGTTGATGTATGTTACACAGTTAAACTTTGATATGATGTTATTATTACTATTAGGCTGGGTTCACACGTGGCGGAATTTCACTTAAATTCCGCTGCGGACACTCCGCAGCGTTAATCCGCAGCGGAGCCGTTTGTCCATTGACTTACACTTTAATTTAGCAGTGTTCGTTTAGACGAGGCGTAAAATTCCGCTGCGGAGCATAGGCTGCGGAGCGGAATTTGGTGTCCGCAGCATGCTCTGTCTGTTGCGGAGCAGTGGCGGACTCATGGCGGAATTTCTCCATTGACTTCAATGGAGATTCTAATTTCCGCAATGAAGTCTGCAGCTGTCATGCACATGTTATGTGTGCTGCGGATCCGTCTTGCTTTTTTAACTTGACATTTCTTCATTCTGGCTGGACCTATGTATTTCTAGGTCTACAGCCAGACTGAGGAAGTCAATGGGGCTCCCGTAATGACGGGAGCGTTGCTAGGAGACGTCAGTAAATAGTCACTGTCCAGGGTGCTGAAAGAGTTAAGCGATCGGCAGTAACTGTTTCTGCACCCTGGACAGTGACTACCGATCACAATATACAGCAACCTGTAAAAAAATATAAGTTCATACTTACAGAGAACTCCCTGCTTCTGTCTCCAGTCCGGCTTCCCAGGATGACGTTTCAGTCTAAGTGACGGCTGCAGCCAATCACAGGCCAATAACAGGCTGCAGCGGTCACATGGACTGCCGCGTCATCCAGGGAGGTCGGCCTGGATGCCGAAAGAGGGACGCGTCACCAAGACAACGGCCGGTAAGTATGAAATTCGTTTACTTTCACTAGGGAAAGTGCTGTCCCTTCTCTCTATCCTGCACTGATAGGGAGAAGGGAAGCACTTTTCCCGCAGTCCGCAGCAGCTAGTCCGCATCAATTTACTGCACATTTTGTGCAGATCCGCAGCAGAATCTGCAACGCAGATTCTGTGCGGCATTGATGCGGACAGTTGCGGAGGAAATCCGCCACGTGTGGTCATGCCCTTAAGCCTTATTCACACGAACGTGTCCGTTTTGCGCGTGTAAAAGCGCACACAAAAGTTCTGTGTGGCATCAGTATGTGGTGCATGCCTGCGTGATTTCAGCGCATATGGCAGCGTGATGAGACTCTGTTTTTTATGTTTACAAACATAAAAGAAGGAGGTGCTTTTCTTGTTTCATTTATTTTACTAAATCACGTGCGGCACACGGAAGTGTACCCATTGTCTTCAATGGGTGCGTGATGCGCGGAAAACGCACAAATATAGGACATGTCGTGAGTTTTACGCAGCGCACATACGCTGCGTGAAAATCACTGACAGTCTGAACAACCCCATTCACTAACATAGGTCTGTGCGACGTGCGATGTATCACGGACGTATAACACGTTCGTGTGAATAAGGCCTAACACTTAGATATAATGTTATCGCTACATATGCAGCATATGTATAACAAGTAGTTGATGTTCTTACCGTCTAGACGAGTTTATTGTCTTACTGTTCAGTGCACTCTTCCAATCATTTGAAAGTATTTTATTATATCATTTTAATAAAAATAGCACTATTTAGCTATGTGAGTGTGTTGAGCTCATTGGTTTTGTAGATTGTTGTATTTCTGAGCATAGCCCCACATTATTTATTGATTTTCTTTAGTTTGGTGACTTTGGTGTATATACTGTATACCTATTGGTCTCAGGGTTATTTTGGCTTAAGGGCTGAGCAAGAGTAGGGAAATAAAATTCTCTCTGGTATCTGTCACTAGATACAGGCTAGATTTATGGTGCTTGTGATCCATCAATAAAGAGAATAAAGGGACTGTGAAACATTCTGTTGCTAGGTAGAGCAGCTTCGGTGAATTTGATTTCCCTGCTTTTGTAAAGGAACATTTGATTGGTCAGTATATATCAGGAAACAGTGTTAAATAAAATTCCCTAATATATCATTAAAGGCTCACAAAAGTTGAACATCTCCATTAATATGTATGTGCACTTTTTTTATACTGTCTCTGAAGTAATAATTATCCCTTGCATACATTATTATAAATCTACTTTCATTGCGGCTGAAAAGCGAATTTTTTGGGTACACAATAAACATAAAAGTTGTAACCATATAAATGACTTGTCCGAAAATAATCCGCTAGGCCTTTTCAATCAAGCACGTCATGAAACTTAGATTGGTAGCTATCTCGCGAACAATTGAATTAGCTCCAGTCATTGTAAAGTGACTGCTCCATGTAAAGGTTTGAGACTATTTCATTCTTGAGATCTGTTGTGTCTGATTGAGATGCCATAAAAGTCTATCTTGGGACAATTCCTTTAAAGAGGTTTCCCACAATATGCATTGATGACATACTGATTATGTAGGTCACCAATGTCTGATAAATTGGGGTCCAACAATTTATCAATTTCTGTTGTCACTTCGTCGTATACAACTGCCAGCCCCTCCCCATGATACATTGATGGTACATATATCTAATTGATTCTTATCATGGAAAAAAAGCCTTTCAGTTGATAAATTAATTTTAAACCAGCAGATGTTGGGGAAAATTGTTATATTTCAAGTTGTGCTTACTCTGTAGAATTCATCCTCGAGCAGTGAGGTCACTATATAAGCTGTTAGGGTGATGGGACCAGTCAGTCCGCCTTGTAGTTCTGTGTGAATGACACGTCCCGGTTCAGAAAATATGCCAGTGTTTATGTCTTGAAACTGTACCAACCATTCTACAGTTTGATTTAAAACATCTGAATTTATGTACATAAAGGGCCGAGCTTGTAGAAAGCATCTAAATACAAATGCTGTAAGCCTGCAAAAAAAAAACATAATGCATAGATTTTAATTTTATAATACAAATTAGATCCAAAGAAAACCATTATAATAAGACTGATAGTTCTTTGGAGTATTTTATTTAGTGCACACTACAAGGACAATGTGGCAACATAACATTGCAACCTATTGACAACACATAACATTGAACCCATTAACCTTAAAGGGGTTGTCTAAGGAAAAAAATCTCACACAACCCCTCTACATGCAAAGTTAAGTATTATGATCGTAATTAATAGATAAAATACAGTTAAATGGGATTATTCCTCCTTGGTCATTGGGCCCTTGCTTGACTGTTTCCATCAGTCCCATTGACTTTGAATGGAGCATGCATGCTTGACCATTCAAACTCCTACTCACTGTGGTGGTGCGGTGAGGAACAATGGGGGACTCAGGAGCCCCATTCTGGTGATCAGTGTTGGTCCCAGCAAGCATAGGTGATAAATGAGTTTCGTGGGACAACTTAGAAACAATGGAAGATTGTCTTCTTTCTGCAATATCCCAAATAATCAGGTTATTGTGCCCTTTTTAAGTGACATTGTTGGCCGCAAAATTAAAATGCTAAATATATATATATATATATATATACATATATATATATATACATATATATATGTGTGTATATATATATATATATATATATGTGGGTATATATATACATATATATATATATATATATATATATATATATATATATATATATATATAAATACAGTTGGGTCCAGAATTATTTGGAGAGTGTCACAAGTTTTGGCATTTTAGCTTTTTACCAAAATATATTGAATATACGGTTATATAATCAATATAGGCTTAAAGTGCAGACTCTCAGCTTTAATTTGAGGGTATTCACATCCTAATTTGAGGAAGGGTTTAGGAATTACAGCTCTTTAATATGTAGCAGCCACTTTTTCAAGGCACCGAAGGTAATTGGATAATTATCTCAAAAGTTATTTAATGGTCTATTCCCTGTGGGGCCTCACCCCTCACAGCCGAAATGCACGTCGGGTTGTGTGCCAGGCAGCCCTGTCTTTGTCCAGTTAACATATATCCATGTGTAAGATACATATACTTTATGTGCTTTATATGTATATTGTACACTTATAGTAATGTCATGTGTGCTTATTTAAGAACTATTTACTTCATCTGTTATAGAGGTACAATTCTAACTGTAACATTGCTCAATTATAACACATACAAATTAGCACAGTACACTTAATGGTGAAATACAGTTTGTATCTAAATACTGGAGTTGACTAGTTTTCTATGCACATTTGTGCTTATATGTTTTGTATTTCCTGCCTGGTTTCCAACCTACCACACTCTGGGCATTATCTCTGTTTTTTAACGTATGTTTTTAGATTGATATACTAATAAAATGTATACATCTTATATGCATATTGGTGGAATTAGACTCGTACTTTCATAGGTTTAGTGGTTATATATGTGCGTTTCTATTACTTACCACATGTTCAGCTTCTGGCTGTATGGGCCCGCCCCCTTTGGATTATTTAAGTATTAGCAATATGTCATTTCTTTATAATGGGGTGTGAGGCTCTGGTTGTCCTCTATATAGGTTGTGTCTAACTGTATATATGTGTATATATATTTACATATACACTACCGTTCAAAAGTTTGGGGTCACCCAGCCAATTTTGTGTTTTCCATGAAAACTCACACTTATATTTATCAAATGAGTTGCAAAATGACTAGAAAATATAGTCAAGACATTGACAAGGTTAGAAATAATGATTTTTATTTGAAATAATAATTTTCTCCTTCAAACTTTGCTTTCGTCAAAGAATGCTCCATTTGCAGCAATTACAGCATTGCAGACCTTTGGCATTCTAGCTGTTAATTTGCTGAGGTAATCAGGAGAAATTTCACCCCATGCTTCCAGAAGCCCCTCCCACAAGTTGGATTGGCTTGATGGGCACTTCTTGCGTACCATACGGTCAAGCTGCTCCCACAACAGCTCTATGGGGTTGAGATCTGGTGACTGCGCTGGCCACTCCATTACAGATAGAATACCAGCTGCCTGCTTCTTCCCTAAATAGTTCTTGCATAATTTGGAAGTGTGATTTGGGTCATTGTCCTGTTGTAGGATGAAATTGGCTCCAATCAAGCGCAGTCCACAGGGTATGGCATGGCGTTGCAAAATGGAGTGATAGCCTTCCTTATTCAAAATCCCTTTTACCTTGTACCAATCTCCCACTTTACCAGCACCAAAGAACCTCAGACCATCACATTACCTCCACCACGCTTGACAGATGGCGTCAGGCACTCTTCCAGCATCTTTTCAGTTGTTCTGCGTCTCACAAATGTTCTTCTGTGTGATCCAAACACCTCAAACTTCGATTCGTCTGTCCATAACACTTTTTTCCAATCTTCCTCTGTCCAATGTCTGTGTGCTTTTGCCCATATTAATCTTTTCCTTTTATTAGCCAGTCTCAGATATGGCTTTTTCTTTGCCACTCTGCCCTGGAGGCCGGCATCCCGGAGTCGCCTCTTCACTGTAGACATTGAGACTGGCGTTTTGCATGTACTATTTAATGAAGCTGCCAGTTGAGGACCTGTGAGGCGTCTATTTCACAAACTAGAGACTCTAATGTACTTGTCTTGTTGCTCAGTTGTGCAGCGGAGCCTCCCACTTCTCTTTCTACTCTGGTTAGAGCCTGTTTGTGCTGTCCTCTAGTTTGAGAAATAGACGCCTCACAGGTCCTCAACTGGCAGCTTCATTAAATAGTACCCGCAAAACGCCAGTGTCAACGTCTACAGTGAAGAGGCGACTCCGGGATGCTGTACTTCAGGGCAGAGTGGCAAAGAAAAAGCCATATCTGAGACTGGCTAATAAAAGGAAAAGATTAATATGGGCAAAAGCACACAGACATTGAACAGAGGAAGATTGGAAAAAAGTGTTATGGACAGACAAATCGAAGTTTGAGGTGTTTGGATCACACAGAAGAACATTTGTGAGACGCAGAACAACTGAAAAGATGCTGGAAGAGTGCCTGACGCCATCTGTCAAGCATGGTGGAGGTAATGTGATGGTCTGGGGTTGCTTTGGTGCTGGTAAAGTGGGAGATTTGTACAAGGTAAAAGGGATTTTGAATAAGGAAGGCTATCACTCCATTTTGCAACGCCATGCCATACCCTGTGGACAGCGCTTGATTGGAGCCAATTTCATCCTACAACAGGATAATGACCCAAAGCACACCTCCAAATTATGCAAGAACTATTTAGGGAAGAAGCAGGCAGCTGGTATTCTATCTGTAATGGAGTGGCCAGCGCAGTCCCCAGATCTCAACCCCATAGAGCTGTTGTGGGAGCAGCTTGACCGTATGGTACGCAAGAAGTGCCCATCAAGTCAATCCAACTTGTGGGAGGGGCTTCTGGAAGCATGGGGTGAAATTTCTCCCGATTACCTCAGCAAATTAACAGCTAGAATGCCAAAGGTCTGCAATGCTGTAATTGCTGCAAATTGAGCATTCTTTGATGAAAGCAAAGTTTGAAGGAGAAAATTATTATTTCAAATAAAAATCATTATTTCTAACCTTGTCAATGTCTTGACTATATTTTCTAGTCATTTTGCAACTCATTTGATAAATATCAGTGTGAGTTTTCATGGAAAACACAAAATTGTCTGGGTGACGCCAAACTTTTGAACGGTAGTGTATATATATATATATATATATATATATATATACATATGGATCCGTCTTTATCTTGACTTTTAACACATTAAATACACAGTGGCAAGATTCAAGATAAAGATGGCTGCATCCGTGTGTGTACATATATATATATATATATATATATATATACAGTCAGGAATTTCGGGGCCCCATACAGCTAAATTTTCTGGGCCCCCCTACCGTGGCACCGCCTGTAAACGGTACTCCATCCAGCACTATATCATGCTACCCAGGGCCGCCATCAGGGGGGTATTAGGGGTACTGATGTGAGGGGCCCGGCCAAACCTAATTGAAAGGGGGGCCCGGCAACTGCCGCGACTTGCCTTTGGTAGAAAAAAAAAACAGGCCCCTGCAATGGGGCCCGTTTTTTTCACCAAAAGAATGTCGTGAGCTGCCGGGCCCCCCTCTCATCATGGGGGCCGTCAAACACCACCCGCGCGACCGGTCGCGCGCACCCGCAAACTCCCACGCATGCGCACTCGCAAACTCCCGCAACGGAAAGTGACAGCACAGCTTCCGTTTCAGTCACCATTGATCTCAATGGTGACGGAAACATCGCTAATGGTTTCCGTTCGTCACAATTCCGACTGGTTTTCGGACGGAATCAATAGCGTAGTCGACTGCGCTAATGGTGACGGAAACGGCTTGAGAAAGGTTCCTGTTGAACCGAAACGTTGCTGTGTTGAGGTGAATAAATCCACCCTGCTTTCATCTACCCTGAAGTCCTGGTGCCGTTACTGTGTTCTATGCTTCTCTCTCTCTCTCTCTATATATATATATATACACATTATATATATATATATATATATATATATATATATATATATATATATATATATATATATATATGTATATATATATGTCTTCAAACTTCAAACTGCTCAGCTGTGACCTGGGGTTTTATGCATCCAGAAGATTATTTTATCATCATCCTACTGACCTTGGTTCTGAATCTTTACTATTTTTTTTATTGCAAATTATTTTGGAATACAGGAAGGGCAGTGATCATAAGTTAAAAAGTTGGATGATGATGAGCGATAAACCAATAATATTCACAACGTAAATCACTAATTAAACTGTCCTATCATGAAATGCTTTAATAGAAAAATATTTCCTTTTTGCGCCATGAAACTTTATTAGTGCCCAAAGGAAACTACAAGATTTGCTAGTCAAAAACACACAGGAGTTACTAGCTTCTACAGTAGAATTGCCACTACCTGAAAACATTACCCTCTGAAGTTCTCTTTGTTCTTTATTATAGGTAAACTGAAATTCATCTTAAACTTAATTCAATGTAATAGTGAAATTGTATATTTTACTCACCAGGTACTCCCAGAACTGTCATTGTCTCCAAATGCGCTAAAGGAACCATCATATCGCTTGTAATTCAGCTCCCTTTGATAGCCTGGGCGTGAAATATACACAGCTTTCAGTAATATGATATTACAATTATTAGTACTATAATACAAATGTAAATGAATAGAAATGTAGAGACCACGCTAAGGACATATTCACATGCAGCAGATTAGTTTCAGAAATTTCTTCAATTGGAGATCTATTCTATACATTTGAATGGAATTGTTTCTGCAGCATGTGCATGAATTTCTTCAATCTCTATTGAGGTGAATGGGACAATCTCAGAAATTTGTGCAACAAAACTGCCACGTGTGAATTTGGCCGGATTCCCACGTGTCGAATACCGTGCCTAAAAACTATGCAACGTATAGTACATTCCGTCCAAAAAATGTGATGCGGTTTTTCGGGCAGCATTTCTGCTACAGAAAGCAGTGCTGAAAAAAACCATAATGTTTATACTTACCCCCTCTCTCTTTTCTCTGAGTAGTCCGACCTCCTAAGACAGGGTCGCAATGTCCATGAGGCGAGATGAGCTGCCTCTCTGAGGGGGCGGCAGTGCCACTGAAACCAGCCACAGCCAACCCTGCCTGCACTACAATTGTACCTGCCTCTATAGGATGCAGATACAATTACATGCATAAGCACTGAATGGCTGGGCAATTTAGTGCTCTGCCAAATCAGCGCCTTTCAAAGACTATCTACTTGCCCTGTCATTCAGCGCCTTTTAACGATGCAAGCGGCACGATGACGTCATTGCACCGTTTCCATCGTTCAGCCCAGCAGACCTGCTGATAAGAGAGCAGGCCTGCATTGCCACAGGATGGCGCAGTATGTACAGTATGTAGAGTTTGGTTTAATTCTGCAGATAATCAGAACTGTAGTCACTGTATGATCTGCAGCGAGATGATGGGTGGTATGATTTTTTTGTGTGTAAAACAGCAACACCCAGCATATCCTTACCATTGTTCGGGCCATGCTGAGAGCTGTAGTTTTACACCGTTGAAACCTATACGGCAGGGGTGCACTAAATTGAGCTGTATTTGTGCTGGTGTTGTATTTCTGTTATGAGCTTGGTTCTAGTACTGCATTTATGTACTGAGCTTTGTTCTGGTGCTGTATATATGTACTGAGCTTTGTTCTGGTGCTGTATATATGTACTGAGCTTGGTTATGGTGCTGTATATATATATACTGAGCTTTGTTCTGGTGCTGTATATATGTACTGAGCTTAGCTATGGTGCTGTATATATGTACTGAACTTTGTTATGGTGCTGTATATATACTGAACTTGGTTCTGGTCTTGTATTTATGTGCTGAGCTCGGTTCTGGTGCTGTATATATACACTGAGTTTTGTTCTGGTGCTGTATTTATGTACTGAGCTTTGTTCTGGTGCTGTATTTATGTAATGAGCTTGGTTCTGGTGTTATATTTATGTACTGAGCTTGGTTTTGGTGTTGTATTTATGTACTGCGCTTGGTTCTGTTTCTGTATTTATGTACTGAGCTTTGTTCTGGTGTTGTATTTATGTACTGAGCTTTGTTCTGTTGCTGTATTTGTGTACTGAGCTCTGTTCTGGTGCTGTACATATGCATTAAGCTTTGTTCTGGTACTGTATATATGTATGAGCTTGGTTCTGGATCTGACAATATTTCCAAACATTCCCTTGTATGTTTTTTTCAGATGCAGAAAAATCTATGAAATCAACTTTTAAAACAAAGAGTCACGTAGTCCTACCTCCAAACCCACCTTTCCATGCTTGATTAACATCCCCCTGACTGTTATACATAACTAGCAGCCTCCTCCTACTTCCTCGGATACATCATTGCCTTGTAGTACTTGGGCACGCACCGTGAAGCGAGGTGTACTATGCCCGGCTTCATCGCTGCACCATGCATGTCAGGGAAGTACAAGGCAATGGCGCATCCGCAAGAGTTGGAGGATGCTGCTAGTGATGTAGAACGGTCAGGGGGATGTCAATCAAGATCTGGGGGTGCCATTTCAATTTTCACCTCAGGCAGCAGAAAAGCTGGAATTGGCCCTGTCCTAAGATGACGTTGCAAGCCATGTGACCGCTGCAGCCTGTGATTGGCTGCAGCGGTTACATGGGATGAAACATCATCCCAGGAGGCCAGACTGGAGAAAAGCAGGGAATTCTGGGTAAGAATAACTTTGAGGCCTCATTTACACGAGCGTATTATACGCGCGTGCGACGCGCGTGCTTTTCACGCGTGTCGTACGCACCTATAATAGTCTATGGGGCTGTTTAGACGATGCGTGAATTTTGCGCAGCGTGAGTGCGTTGCGTAAAACTCACGACATGTTCTATAATCGTGCGTTTTTCACGCAACACGCACCCATTGAAGTCAATGGGTGCGTGAAAACAACGCATGCCACACGGACGCTACTGCGTTGCATGCGCGAAAATCACGCAAGAGCTGTCAAAAGGATGAATGTAAACAGAAAAGCACCACGTGCTTTTCTGTTTACAAACATCCAAACGGAGTGTCAAATTAGAGATGAGCGTACCGAACTTCACCGGGTTCGGCCGAACTCGTTTTGACCGAACCCGGCAAAAAATGTTCGGGTACGCGACGTCAGGAGACAGTCACTGCCCACGGTGCTGAAAGACTTAAACTGTTTCATCACCATGGACAGTGACTTTCGATCACAATATACATATACGTGTAAAAAAAAACAGAAGTTCGGACTTACCGTAAGTCCCGGCTTCTTCCTCCAGTCCGACCTCCCGGGATGACAATTAAGTCCAAGTGACAGCTGCAGCCAATCACAGGCCAAGCACAGGCTGCAGCCAATCACAGGCTGCAGCGGTCTCATGGACTGCCGCGTCATCCTGGGAGGTGGGGCCGGATGACAAGAGAGGGACGCGTCACCAAGGCAACGGCCGGGAGACCGGACTGGAGGAAGCAGGCAGTTCATGGTAAGTTTGAAAGTCTTTTTTGATTCACAGGTTGGTGTATATTGTGATCGGCAGTCACTGTCGAGGGTGCTGAAAGAGTTACTGCCGATCAGTTAGCTCTTTCAGCACCTTGGACAGTGACGGGCGTCGACTAGCCTCATCTCTATGATGGCGGATGCGCGAAAATCACGCAGCCGCGCATCATACACGGATGACACACGGAGCTGTCAATTGCCTTTTGCGCACGCAAAACGCAGCGTTTTTTGCGCGCGCAAAACGCACACGCTCGTGTAAATCCGGCCTAATTGTAATTTTTTGTTACTTGCGATTTTTGCGCAAAAGTCGCCACACTTTACTTTCTGTTGCGGGTTTTGCATCCCCTTGAATTCAATGAGGAAAAACGGCAACAGAAAAGCAACTAAAATGCAGCATAAATTTACATGCTGCCGATTTAATCTCAGGTCATGCACCTCAGGTCAATTTGTTAACATTTACGCTGTGTATCTTTTAACTTGGGCATGAGATTTTCTAAATCTCATGCACTTTGCTGCTACTGTAAATGGTGCGGAATTTCCACACAGAATTCCGTTGCAGAAATTCTGCAGCGTTTACGGTACATGGGAACCTGGCCTTATGCTTCCAAAGATCAATCGATGCATTTAAACAAAAGTATCCCCCCCCCCCCCAATATAAGTATTACCTGTACTGCATTCAATTACCTTGCTCCATGAAGTTTATGGCTCTTTCTCTGATATCTGATTTAATTTGACTAGTTGCTATTAAATACACAAGAATATAGATGTTTGGTGCAAAGTTGATCATGTTTTGCTCTCCGCAGCCATATGGCATCATGATAAGTGATTCAAGACCACTTATTGAAGGTGCAAGAAGATCTCCTGTTAAAAAAGAGCATGCATTGGATTGAGTAACTACAAGTTGCCATATTCATGGAAATAACAAAATTCATTTTTAACTGTAATTTCTTTTGCAGATAATACTTGTAATTCAAGAAGACTTGATTTTTAATTCACTTTGAAAGTTATAAATATTATCCTCCAGTATATAATTGAAAATGGAATCCATTTAAAATAAGCAAACCCCTTTTTGTAATCTCATAACCCTTTAAAGATGATTTCATAGTAAAAATATCCTTATAATAGTAAATCAGACATTAGTGCAGCACCCAAATTTCATTTATTTGCGTTTCAGCTGGGGTGGCCATTTAGGTAAAAATGACAAAAGAAAGCGCAGCCATATTGGCTGTCACTTTAAAATGATCTTAGGAAGGGACTACAAACTGTCATTTTGTCAGAATGTTCCATAGATAACAAAGTGACAGTTTTCCCATCAGTTGTCAAAAATTACAATTAATATGGCTGCACTTCCTGTTTTGACTTTTTGCAAAAATGTCTGCCACAACTTATTAGAAAGATGTCAATATCTCGGTAGATAAAATAAATAAAAATAACAAATTCTGGCCACTGCTCTTCCCTTTTGATTTAACCCCTTAAGGACACGGCCAATTTTAGCCTTGAGGACAGAGCAATTTTTTGTAAATTTCCCTCTTTGTATCCCGACGCTCATAACGCTTTTATTTTTTGTACGACGTAGTTGTATGAGACTTTGTTTTTTGCGGGACGAGTTGTACTTTATGTACGTAACATTTTTTGGTACAAAGACATTATCGTTTAATTTCTATAAATTTTTAATTAGATTAAAATGCAGAAAAAAAGCAGTTGTGCAGCAGTTTTAATATTTTTTTTTTTACACCATACACCGATCATAATAAAGAATGGTATACATTTGTAGTACAGGTTGTTACGGTCGTTGCGATACCAAATATGTCTATATTATTTCATGTTTTGGGACTTATATTTTAAAAAGTTGATTTATTATAAAAAATGTGTGTTTCTGTGTATTTTATTTACTTTTTATTTATTTATTTACCATTATTTTTTTTTTACATTCATTTAACTTTTTTTTTTAATCCCATAAAGGGATTTATCATTTTGATTTTGATTTTGTAACTGTAATGTACTGGCATAGATCTATATGCCAGTACATTAGCCTGTTACTGATCGTACACAGGCAGTTGTTAGGGCATACCTCAGTATGCCCTAACAACAGGAAATATGTTCAGACAGCCCTGGGGTCCTTCACTGGACCCTGGGCTGTCTGGCCATACGAGTTGTTGGCTTTGATCGCGTCACAGTTATATTCTGTGACGCGATCAATGTGCAGTCCCCTCTCCTTGAACGCCGCGATCAGCTGTGATCGCGGCGTTCAAAGGGTTAACAGCGGAGAGAAGATGTTTCTCTCCTCTCCGCTGTCAGAGCGGGGCCGTGGCTGTGTATTACAGCCGTTGCCCCGCTCTCAATCGCACACACAGAGACGGCAGAGACTGCTGTCACACAGGACGAGTATGCTCGTCCTAATGCGCGAAGTGCTCGCTGCTCAGGACGAGCATACTCGTCCTGTGTCGGCAACCAGTTAAAGAGGATTTCCACTTAAAAAAACAAAAAATTGCATATTTAATAATTTATCAATATCTTTAAGGAGACTTAACTAGGCCATAAAATTTGCAATAAGTGGAATAAATGGATTTCCTTTAATGATGGCCCATTATTTTTTTACTGAACTGTGTAAAAAATAAACAAAAAAACAACTATTTTGATTTTTGAATATCACTTTTTTCCTATATTCCTGACGATATTACACAGTAATTTATGTTTACCCACAAACTTTGAAACGAAAAAAATATAACTTATCCGGCATAAAACAAAGCATTGTACAGCCACGTCAATGAAAAAATAAAAGAATTATGGCTGCTGAAATGCGGAAAGGCAAAATCAAAATAATTAAGCTGGTCATTAACCCCTTAGTGACCAGCCTATTTTAGGCCCTAATGACCAAGCTATTTTATTTGTTTTTCTATAGTCGCATTCAAAGAGCTAGAACTTTTTTCTTTTTTCATCTGAATACTTTTTTTTTACAGGATTAGTTGTACTTTTTAATGGCACCATTTTAGGGTACATATAATTTTTTGATTAACTTTTATTAACTTTTTTTGTGGGAGATTAGAAAAAAAACCTGAACTTCCACCATTGTTCTATGCGTTTTAAATTGACGCCGTTCACTGTGCGGTGTGAATAACACATTACCTTTATTCTATGGGATAGTACGATTACGACGATACCACATATGTAGAGTTTTTTATGTTTTACGACTTTTGCACAATAAAAACACTTTTGAACTAAAATGATTTGTTTTTTCATCGTCGCTTTCCAAGAGCCGTAATTTTTTTATTTTTCCGTCAATGCAGTTATTCTTTTGGCTTGCTTTTTGCGGGACGAGATGTAGTTTTGATTGGTACTGTTTTGGGGTACATGAGACTTATTGATAAATTTTTATTCTGACTTTTTTTGGGGGGCAATGGAAAATGGTATTTTTCAGGTTTTTTTTACGGTGTTCACCTTGCGGTTTAAATTACATATTAACTTTATTAATTGAGTAATTATGGTCGCGGCGATACCATATATGTGTACTTTTATTTATTTTTTACACTTTTACTAAATAAAACCACTTTTTATGGAAAAAAAGGGTTTTATTTATTTTTTTACTGTCATTTTTATTAATAATCTTTATTTCACATTAAGTACTTATTTTATTAGTCCACTAGGGGACTTTACTATGCGATCTTCAGATCGCTGCTATAATTCTTTGGTATATTTAGGCTGGGTTCACACGTGGCGGAATTTCACTTAAATTCCGCTGCGGACACTCCGCAGCGTTAATCCGCAGCGGTGCCGTTTGTCCATTGACTTACACTTTAATTTAGCAGTGTTCGTTTAGACGAGGCGTAAAATTCCGCTGCGGAGCATAGGCTGCGGAGCGGAATTTGGTGTCCGCAGCATGCTCTGTCTGTTGCGGAGCAGTGGCGGACTCATGGCGGAATTTCTCCATTGACTTCAATGGAGAGTCAAAATTCCGCAATGAAGTCCGCAGATCTTATGTGTGCTGCGGAGCGTATTGGTTTTACTACCATGACATTTCTTCATTCTGGCTGGACCTATGTATTTCTAGGTCTACAGCCAGACTGAGGAAGTCAATGGGGCTCCCGTAATGACGGGAGCGTTGCTAGGAGACGTCTGTAAATAGTCACTGTCCAGGGTGCTGAAAGAGTTAAGCGATCGGCAGTAACTGTTTCTGCACCCGGGACAGTGACTACCGATCTCAATATACATGTATCTGTAAAAAAACATATAAGTTCATACTTACCGAGAACTCCCTGCGTCTGTCTCCAGTCCGGCCTCCCAGGATGACGTTTCAGTGTAAGTGACGGCTGCAGCCAATCACAGGCCAAGCACAGGCTGCAGCGGTCACATGGACTGGCGCGTCATCCAGGGAGGTCGGGCTGGATGCCGAAAGAGGGACGCGTCACCAAGACAACGGCCGGTAAGTATGAAAATCGTTTACTTTCACTAGGGAAAGTGCTGTCCCTTCTCTCTATCCTGCACTGATAGGGAGAAGGGAAGCACTTTTCCCGCAGTCCGCAGCAGCTAGTCCGCATCAATTTTCTGCACATTTTGTGCAGATCCGCAGCAGAATCTGCGACGCAGATTCTGCGCGGCATTGATGCGGACAGTTGCGGAGGAAATCCGCCACGTGTGGTCATGCCCTTACAGGTTAAACGGCCGCGATTGAAGTAAACTTCGATCGCGGGCGTTGGAGCAGGAGCCAGGCTGTCATCAGACAGCCAAGCACCCGCTCCAGCCTGCACGGGACACCCATGCAGGACTTAGACTGGGCCGCCGTGAAAAGAAGATGGCATAGCCTGAGGCCCCTTAGTGACCGCCGTGAAAAGGCGTATTGGTGGTCACTAAGGTTAAGACCCTTTCAAGCCTGATTATTAAGGGGTTAAGAAAGCTCCCAAACATCCTAAAATAAAAATCCTTCATGGAATCCTTATTTATTTTTCCAGTTCTTGTTTATTAATGTCATGTGACCACAGGGGCAATTTGCCGCCTGCCATATAGACGTATAGACAATGGTGATGTGACATGTCGTCCCAATGAATGACTCATCATTACGCAAGTTTGTAATGACCGGAGCAGCCGATATCTGATATGCAGGAGGCGCTGCAACATTTAGAAAAGTATTTAATGGCAAAATATTCTTCTTACCAACAACTGTGACAAACCCTTCTATAGTGTCTGGTACAACATCACTAGGGAATGTGAATGAGAAGTTCTTCAATACAGTTTGTACTCCATTTCCACTAAGGTCAAAGAGGGCAGATTGTGAGTAGAATAATTTCACTCCTTCCGCCTGCAGAGTAAATATACAGCAAGTTTAGCAGTTTAAATGCCATACTTTTTATTTTTTATTTAAAAAAAATCCCATGAACCTATTAAAAATACACATCACCAAGAATTGGATAAAACTATTTTTACCTTCACGAGAATTGTTTTGGTTAAAACTTCAGTAGCTGCTTTTGATGTCACCGTCACTTTTACTGTGGCATTGCCCAGTTTTTTCGGTGTTATTGGAAACAGAACAGTTGTTTGAGCTTCACTTTGGACTGTCACATTATATTGGCCTGGAACAGTACCTGAATTATTAGGTACAATTATGTCAAATGAGTTGCTGGATTCCAAAGTGACCATAACCTGTAAACATTGGAACAGTACATGTTAAAATAAAGTCTAAACTCATGATTCATAGCTGGATATCCAGCGCCAAATTATACTTTACCATTTACCTAAACCTATGCCTTCAGAAGACAAGCACGGTAGTATAAGGGTCAGTTCACAATCAGGATTTTGCGTGGCAGGTCCCGCCGCAAAATCTGCGGCGAAATTATTCCCGCTGTCAGCAGGAAGATTCCTCCTCGCATTGACTTCAATTGGAAGTCTGGGCGTAATCTGTCCACAGATCGGGCAGGATGCTTCTTTTTCCTGCTAGCTGAAAAAATAGCGTCTGACTCCCATTGAATGGGAGGCGGAATTTTGTAGCGAATTCCGCCGCAAAAATTCCACCATGTGAACAGGGCTTAATACATATACGTTTGCCAGGTACTGTAGTAGCTGGGCTGTTCTTTACCCAGAGCAAACAATCAGTTTCCTGCACTCGCTCTGTAGCTAAGTACCCTGGCCAAGTATTGTTGGCACCCAGCACTGGGGAACATGCCCAGCCAACCCCCCCCCTTCCAATCAGCATCACTCAGGCTGTAGTTGAGAGGTGTAATTTGCACCTTCCATGTGCCAGTTATATTACTGGTATCTGCTTATGTGGCAGAGGGGCAACCTCTGCTACCTCTAAAGCCCCTATAGTTACACGCCTGCTGTTAGGTCAAGGTTATGAGTACTGTCATGCAGCTATTGATTTAATAAATTTAGTGATATTTAGAAGTAAAACATTAAACTCCAGTCATTAAAAAATTTTACATTTATGAGTCCTCACCCCCGCCAAAGGACACCAGTGGTAGTCAAGCTTTCTAACAGTAGAAAGCAGATGTGTCTTTCCCTAAGTTTAATGCACTCAGAGGAGCTTATTCCCAACTCAGACATGTATTGCATACAGTATCACCAGTCAAATGTCGCAGATCTGGGATCCGCA
Organism: Rhinoderma darwinii; assembly: GCF_050947455.1. Lineage (NCBI taxonomy): Eukaryota > Metazoa > Chordata > Amphibia > Anura > Rhinodermatidae > Rhinoderma > Rhinoderma darwinii. The sequence goes on along the minus strand of NC_134690.1, from coordinate 195,810,089 downwards.
ACTATCTCCAGAATGGCGCTTAACTAATCCTCATCCTGATTTGTGAGGTGGCCCGGCATCTATCAGATATTTATGGCATATCCTTTGCCATAATTTACTGAGTTGGGAATACCCATTTAAGGGGTTGTATAAGTTTGGTAAAACATAGCTACAAAGTTCCAGAAATAGCGTCACTCTTAGCATAAACTGTGTTTGACATTGCAGATCAGCCCCATTCACTTGAATGAGATTGAGCTGCAATACAACATACAGCCAATGGACAACAGTGGTGATATTTCTGGAGGAAGACAGTTATTTTTTTTTCATCTACAATCCCTTTAATTCTCTGTTTGTGGGCTTGAAGTGCTATAAACAGACAGGGTATAGCACAAAAACTGAATGCGAAAAAACATACCTGCAAGTTTTCTTTTAAGGAATTGAATAAAATGACTTCTACAATACATTGTTCACCTCTTGTCAACGAAAATGGCATGTGGAGTATAGTGATCAAAGACTTGACAACGGATATCTAGAAATAGATACAAAGTTGTAGCTGCAGAATTTATGTTATCATTTTATTTTGGGCTACTCTTATAACAGAATTTTACAGACTTTTCTATGACTATCGCATTTCATTATCTGACTGGCACCTATTAGGTTCCGTTGATCTCACTTTAAAGAAATGTTACTATATAATGTTATTATTGATATCACTAACTCTACAAGTTGAAGGAATCCAATAACAAACTTCAGAAAGTGCATATTCCCACACTGTATAAAATACAGACAGTTACAGAAGCATATCTCTATAAAAATGCCACTGTCATGAGACAAAAAGCGTCAAAATACTGCGCAGAATGGGGGCTGGGAAGAGCGGTTTGCAGATTTGTAGCTGGGAGCGGACCTGCATTTGATACAAAGACATTGTAGGTTAGCCATCCGTCCCCTGTATTAAGAACTGTACATGTGTTGAAGGAAATGGGGAGTATGTATTATAAATGAGAAAACTATAGACTAGTGAGGAAAGAGGGCAGCTGGGGGCCAATAAATGAATTATTGCCCAGCTGTCATCCTGCTAAACTTCAGGAACCGAGGGTGGTGGGGCATACTCTGAATTCTGAATTTCCTGCCTTTGTCACCAAGAAACCTTGTCCCACCCATGCGCAGAATGCCTGCTGTACAGCACCTTGTACTGGAGTTTGGACATGCTATTAAGCGCTCTCACTTTTTGGAAAGAAAGTCTCATCTGAGGGGCAAAGTCCTGTCATTCAGCAGCATTCCTCTAATTAGTAATGCTGAGCCTTCTCATGACAGTGGCACTCAGCTGTTGGTGGTTGTTATGTGGTGGCTGAAATAGACATTCCCTGTTATATGTAATGTTAGTATCATCACATAATGGAATTATTGTTGTAAGATTTTCTAAAAAACAAATAGCGGTTGTATAGGCAGAGGCGTAACTAGGTTCTCCTGCACCCGGGACAGATTCACTTTGCCCCCAAAACTTCTTTCCTGACATCTCTTTTCCCATCCCCATGTTTGCTTTCTCTACCAATCAATGAGGTGTATTTATTTTTTTTTTTTTATGTAATACGAGCATAAAACCATTTGTACATTTCACAAGCAATATAATTATATAAGGGAGTTAACATAACAATAAATTAAAAGAAAATATATTAAAGAGGTCAGTGTGCCTGATTAGAACAGAATGTATAACTGAGGCTTATCAGACCATATGAGGACATAATGAACAGCCTCCTTTTGTAGGTAGTGCCACCCCCTTGTAGATAGGTCCACACAGCCTCTCTGTAGATAGTGCCACACACACTCCCTTGTAGATTCTGCCATAAAGCCCCCCTTGTAGATAGTGCCACACAGCCCCCCCATAGATATTGCCACACTCCCTCTAGTAGATAGTGCCACACACCCCCTGTATTGCCACACATGCCACATGTAGATAGTGCAAAAAATACCCCCTGTAGATAGTGCCACCCCCTGTAGAGAAAGCCACACAGCTTGCCGCCCTTGTAGATAGTGCCACACACAAACCCCCCGGTAGATAATGCTCCCCCTCGTAGATAGCGCCATTGGGGTTCCCAGTAAGAGTGAAAACCCCAGCCAGAGCATTGCCGATGCTCTGGCTGGTGATTCCGCTCCTGGAGGAGCCCCTAACTTCTCTGTCCAGATATGGATAGTGACGTCAGGGGATACTCCAGGAGCGGAATCCCCAGAGTCGGAAATGCTCTGGCCATGGATTCTCCTCCAATCGGAGCCCGTGATGGAACTCTCCATGTAGGGACAGGGACGTCAGGGGCTCCCTCTAGGAGCGTAATACCTGGCCAGAGCGTCGGCAACTCTCTGGCCGGGGATTCCGCTCTAGAAGGAGTGAATGTCAGAGCAGGGAGCGGATAGTTTCCTGCTCTGCCATAATATTTAATTGTATCTGCGTCCTGAGGACGCAAATACAATTGAATATGGCAGTTTTCGGGATAACTCCGGGACAGTAATCTGCCAGGATTGTCTCTATAAATTTAGGAAAGTCCAGGCAAATTTAGGACCGTGGGCAACTATGCCCATGCCACACGGCCCGGTGCTTCTCCTTCCTTCCCTCCTAGTTGTGCCTGGGGCACATGCTCCGCCTGCCCCCCTAGCTACGCCCCTGATATAGGAAAGGGTACTTGACCACGGAAAGCAAATTGCAGCATTGTTAAAAATAATTTTAACAGATAACTTACCTCAATAGGTATATCAGTTACTCCAAGTCCAAGTCCCTCAGAAATAACAAACGCAGTGGCCGCCCAAGTAGTGTTTTTGTTAGGAACAGATACTTGAAATTTTGTTGTTAAAGATGAGCTGTGAAAAATTGTTATTTTGATGAAAAAAAAACAAAAAAAAACTGACTTTTATAAACCCTAATTAAAGTGCTCCAATAAATTATGCATTCCAAGAATAATTTGGCTACGCTTTGCTTTTACCTTGAAAGTTGGTCATTCACCGCTATTTAAATGACTTAGTATCATTACATTGTGTTGTCCAGAAGTCACACTCAATTTCACATCAAATGTACATTAGCATTAGGATGTAAGCAAAAGGTTTTAACATACCTTATATTGGTGTCCAGCCAAATCCAGGTTTCTGGACAAACAGGTTTGGCCATTTGGGTGAAAGCCACTTCCTTAAAAGCTTTTTCATAATAACCTATAGAAATTATATATGTCAGTTCCATTGTCTAAAAATACTTAGTGTAAAGCGGGATATTGTATATCAGTGATGTTTAACCTGTCACATTATGGAGATGTAAAATGTGGCCCTTGACTTCATTAGAGAGACGCATATTCATTTAATAGTTTAATATTTTTATTAATACATTTCTTAACCTGATTCTCAATTTGTTTCCTGTTGACTTTAAAGGGGATTTCCAGTCCCTAAAAAATGATTGCCTATCCTCAGGATAGTTCATCAATAGCTGTTCGGTCGGTGTCCGACTCCTGGGAACCCCCGCCAATTAGCTATTTTGAAGGGGGTGCAGCACTAGTACGAGCGCTGCTTCCCCTTAATTTCTTCTTGCTCACTGTGAATCGTCGACACACATGTAGCGGCGATTGAAGTGAATGGGAGGAGGCTTCAATACTGTGAATTGGCCATCAATTTTTAGGGACTGGAAAACCCTTCAATTGTTAAAATAATCCGATATTTAAAATGTGGTTGTTTTTTTTTCCTACAAAGAAACTTCCATAATATGAAAAATGGCAGTAGATAGATGTGAATAGAGCCTAATAGGAATTTAGAAATTGAATATTTAAAAAATTATATTATTTTTTAAGACGTTAGCTGATGAGAGAAGGATTTTTTTTCCTATCTTTGCACCACAGATTGGTTAGAAAACCTAGTCGGTGGACAGGGGTGGGCCCTGACTTCTTTACGATGGACCAGGCTTTAGGCTTTCTAAGGCTGGGTTCACACACACTATTTACGGATGTAATTTGGGCGTTTTAGCCCCGAATTACGTCCGAAAATGCGGCTCAATAGCGTCGGAAAACATCTGCCCATTCATTTGAATGGGTCTTACAATGTTCTGTTCCGACGATCATTTTTTTTACGCCCCGCTCTCAAAAGGCGGGGTGTAAAAAAGACGCCCACGTCAAAGAAGTACCTGTCACTTCTTCTGAGCCATTTTCCATTGACTCCATGGAAAAACAGCTCCATTTATGTCCGTAATGGACGCAGCAAAAAGCGCCTCAACATGCCATTACGGCTGAAATTACAGAGCTGTTTTCTCCTGAAAACAGCCCCGTAATTTCAGCCGTAACGGAACGCTGCCGTGTGAACATATCCTTATGCTTATGTTGAACTTGAAATCAAAAAGCTAAACTGCACTCTGAGTACTGTATTTCAGACACTGGTGACATGGTATATGGAGGTCGATCGTCACATCCTGTTAGTGGGAAAATACTGTGTTCAGAGAGAGGGTGAATGAACTAGAATTTTGTTTTATGTTTTTATCATCTGCTGAAAATATAATAAAATTGGATAGTTGCAGCAAGGCGTTGGATGGACAGGGTCAAAAAATTTAAGACAAGCTGTGAATTATCTGCAAAAGAGTCATTCTTCGTGGAAACTCATGAAACACAATGTGACAAGTGCCTAAAGGCATTTCTAAGGTAAGGAAAGCTAAAGCATCATCAACACATAAGGTCAAAAACTCAAAAAGCCAAGAGAAACCTTTAAAAAAAAAAAAGTTTCTTGTGTGCCCTCCACTGCCCCTTCCAAACTGCAGGAGAGTGGTAGTCGGTTGCTTGGAGGACTTCCTTTCACTTTAGCAGTATACATTTTTACACCCATTACATATCAATGTGATTTAAAAAAATAAAATAATAATAATTCAGGTGGAGGTGTTAGTACAAGTTATTGTAATAACCAGGGACGCTAATAAGGAAATAGGGCTGGTACAGCCATTAAGGGTGCAGTCAAAGTGTCAAAAAATTAGGGCCCGCTACTCTATTATTTTGTATTGACTAATAGGCCCTAGTTCATAGAAGCCGGGCCAGGGCTTCAGAGCCATGATGCTTCCTATCCTGACAGCAAGGAGGAAAGGCAGAGGAGACTAGGAGAGGATGAGGAGGAGACTAGGAAGAGATGATGAGGAGACTAGGATGGGAAAGGAGGAGTCACAGTGTAGCTGCAGGCGGGAGTCAGGACACTTCAGAGCCAGACGCTGACAGGCTACAGCACAGAGCAGAAGTAAGGAGGAAAAGACTGAAGCTGCCCTGCTTCCCACAGAGTCCTTGGTGCCTGTGAGATTGTCTCCCCTCTCCCTAGAGCGTTCCTGGCCCCTGATAGATTAGGCCCGCTCTCCTTACAGAGTCATTGGTCCCTGATTGATTGGGCCTCCATTCCTTTTAAACCCCTTAATGACCGCCGATTAGCCTTTTCACGGCGGTCATTAATGGGCTTTATTCTACAGCGCGGCCATTCCATGGCGCTGCATTAGAATAAAGCACACAGAGCAGGGAGCCGTGAAATCTCCCTGCTCTCAGCTGCCAGAGGCAGCTGAGGGCTGGGGGCGTCCCTTCTCTGCCGGGTGAGATCGATATAAGTATCGATCTCACCCGTTTAACCCCTCAGATGCGGTGCTGAATAGCGTGCACCGCATCTGAGTGGTTTTGGAGAGAGGGAGGGAGCTCCCTCTCATCCCACTGACACCAGGCGATAAAATCGCAGAGTGTCTGTGTCTCCGATGGCAGCCGGGGGCCTAATAAAGGCCCCCAGGTCTGCCTGTCATGAATGCGTGCTAGAATATGCCAGAGGCATGACCTAGCAGATGCCTGTCCGTTTTAAACGGACAGGCAGTAATACACTGCAATACAATAGTGAAGTCCCCTAGTGGGACTAGTAAAAAAGTAAAAAAAAGTTGAATAAAGTTAATTAAAAAAAATGTGAAAAAAAAATAAATGAAAAACGCACTTCTTCCAATAACAAAATGCTTTACTATTAAAAAAACAAAAAACACAATAAAGCAAAAAAGTTGCACATATTTGGTATCACCACGTCCGTAACGACCCCGACTATAAATAGATTACATTATTTAACCCGCACTGTGAACGCCGTAAAAAATAAAATAAAAAAACTATGGAAGAATTGCTGTTTTCTGTTAATCCTGACTTTAAAAAAATGAGATAAAAAGTGATCAAAAAGTCGCATCTACTCTCAAATGGTACCAATAAAAACTACAAGTCGTCCCGCAAAAAACAAGACCTTATATAGCTATGTCGACGCAAAAATAAAAAAGTTATAGCTCTTTGAATGTGACAATGGAAAAATGGAGAAAATGGCTTGGCCATTAGGGCCCAGAATGCAAGCAGGGGGAAGGGGTTAAGGAGACCATGGCACTGGTAAATTGAGCCTCCTGTCCTCATTGAGCACTTTTCCCTCGGCAGATTGGGCTCAATTTCCCCCCCATAGAGACCTTGACCCCTAATAGGTTGTGACCCTTCCCCTCATAGACACCTTGGCCCATGGAGAATTGTGTCCATCTTTCAATGTACCCTTTCCCTCTCATATCCACTAGATAGGCCAAAAAAATCCTGACGGAGGCATCTGACCCCTGTTTCTAAGTACAGGGTTCTTGGTGGAACAATCGACTGAGCATACACTGTATTTCTCCAGATAGAAACAGCCTCATGAGAGCGCTCTCTCTATGGGGTTCCCTTGTACTCAGGATCAGTGGTGCCCCCAGCAATCAGAACCTACCATTCAGATTTTTATGACATCCTATGGATAGGCTATGAAACAGTAGTTTGTTATTAGCCCCTTTCATATATTTTATATGTTTCACTTCATGTGCTGTTTAGAGATAAGATAAAGATAAAGCGGCCAACCCCATAATAAAAATGAATATGTAATCTACTTTCCCCACACTAACCTTTTAGATGGATATATTTTTATGAATTATGTTTTTGTAATAAACGTTTGTAAACATTAATAATAATAAACTTACCATACCAATTATATACTACAGCATCAGTCAGACGTGCTAGGGAACTCTAGGGGGATACAAAAACCATCAACTGTTTTAGTATTCAGGGTACAAATTGGTATGTATGAATCAGAAGAAGTTAGATGTTCCTTTATATATGAACGTACCTGATAATATGTATAGAGTTCATTTTCAATCTGGAAATAAAAGGTAACATTTCATCAGAAGACATTTTTCTTTCTCTTTGGAAATAAAAGGTAACATTTCATCAGAAGACATTTTTCTTTCTCTTTGAAAAACATTTTAAGAAGGATTGATTCAGATATGATGTATAATTTCAGTAGAAAAACATTGACTTTGTCATGAACAATGTACTGATACAATTCTAGGGCTTTTGTATATAAAATGTGGCTAGCTGTAATTCTGTATCTAAAAATGCCAGATGTGTTAACCAGTCATGTGCCATATGCATAATATGTTCTACAATATTTTCCAGTATAGAAAAGCATCAGAAACCAGTAAGTGGTCTCATGAAAATGTTATGCTCATGTAAATGTTTTGCTTATGTAGCAAGACTAAGGCTGGCCATACATACTGTATATGATAGCTTTTAACAAAATTAGTATTCGGCCGACATTTATCTTGTATAAACATGCAAGCCAGTGGGAGATACTGGCAGTTTATTATTATTAAATCTTGCAGATGGTATCCCACCAGCTACATCCCTGGGTTTCATATTGCATGTGTATGTTAACCAATCTGCCGATAGACAACATAAAAAATGAAGAGAAAAGGACAAATCTTCTTGTGCAAGTTTATATACATTCACAAAAACTAGTACTATTGAAATACAATAGAGCTGCTGCTTTAAAACAGATGTTTTGCAAAACTGATAAATGGAATAAATTTGTTGCGGTGTCTCCCTTTCTGGTCTAGTTTTATCCTGTATAACTTTACATCAGAATTAGTAAATCTGCCCCTACATTTTTTTTGTTCACATTGCTTTTCCAGCTGTTTTTGTCAGTCTATATCCCCTTTTTTAATATAAATGGAAACCCTTAAAGAGAAGACGTTTGCATTGCTTGTTCCCAAGAAGCATTTTGGGATGTCATGTAGACGTTCCTGCATCTAAATATAAGCGTCTTCTCCCCGTTTTATATTCAAAATAAGTACAGAAGACACAAGGGCTTAAATATGGAACTAACATTGATATAAATGTAGCAATGGTGATATAAATGTAGCAATGGGCTCTAGACGAGGGAGAAAAGATTGGAGAAAACTTTAGGTGTACAGGCCAAAATGTTTTGCTAATAGTTACAAATAAGTTTCCAAGTTTATTGTAAGGACAATAGTTGTAGAGCACAAAGCACACATTCATGAATGAAAAGTGTAACGTTTTGGGTGGAGACGTAAGTGCATGTCATCGATACTCACTCTGCTGGCAGTTATATCATTTCTGTCTGCCAGGAGCAGGCAACTTTTATCAACCACTTGCAAACACACCAAAGACCGTGATTCTTTTACACTGATAGACAAGGACACATTTTCTGATGGTTCAGCTCTGTTTTTACTCCATGATAAAGTCACCTAGATAATTTAAACAATTAAAATATAATTCCAAGAAAATATACATTAAATAATGAAACAATTTAAAAAAAAAACTAAATTGTACCTGGTTTCCTATTGAGGTTTTAACAGAAAACACTTGAGAGATATTTTGCACAATATCACCAAAGCTCCCGTTAATATTCAGGTAATACACCATTAGCTGGGCGGTGGGAGTCCAGGAATAATCAGGAGTTAGACTAAATGTCGTTTTGTTCTTTCCTGCAGATAAAATCCTCCCATTGGCCATAACCTAATAAAAAGAAAAAATGATTAGCGTGATATGTGTAAATAAAATGTTTTATTATATGCTGTGTCTAAAAGAAAAGTCTGACATTATTCTCTAGACAGAAACAAAATTACTTAGGTTGAAAAAAAGACACATACTGTAAAACCTTTCCCAGATCACATCATTCATTGCTAAATTATCTATAACGCTCAATGCCATTTGTAATTACATAAACATCTAGCCCATTTGTGAATATATTTGGATCACTCTTTGTTTTTATCCCTTTAAACACCCTAAAATCTTATTTGTTTTTCCAATCGGCACTCAGTGGCAGTACTGAAAGGCCACATTCAGACGTGGCAGAATTTTTCCGCTGCAAATGTTGGTGCAGATTGGGGGCAATTACACAACGAATCTGCACCAACATTTGCATATTTGACAGGTAATTCAGATGTTGCAGAAAACACAGCAGACTTGCCACAGATTTCAGTTTTTGCATTGCAAAGGCTAAAATACGAAGGGAAATTCCGCTTCTTCTCCACAACAGACAGTGCATGCTGCGGACTGAAAATTCCACACCTAAGCCTATGGTCCGCAGCGGAGTTTTCCGAAACATCTGAACTAACAATCCTAAAAATGTATAGAAATAAAAGTAAAAAATGGCCGCTGGAGAATTCCACTGCGGACTGTCCGCAGCGGAATTCAACAGCAATTCCGCCACGTCTGAACATGCCCTTAGAGTTGAAAGACTGCATGTAGTGATCTTTAAAACCAGAAAGAATTGATATAGAAAGTATGATGAAAAATGGTATAGCTTTTCATTATACAAAGAATAACTTTCACATCAGCGTCACCCTTCCATTGATGGGTTCCACTAGACCTTTCCGGAACGGAAATAAACGGCAACCATTTGCAACGGAAGCATTACCATTGAAACCAATGGTAATGCAAAGGGAAGCTTTGGTTTCCATTTGCCTTTCAGTTGATGGGTTCCTTCAACGGAAAGGTCCAGCGTGACGCTGATGTGAACAGGCACTTACTTGCTGAAACTGGAATACCCCATTTAACAATCCAATAATACTATCTACTATGCATAAAAGATTACATAGACTTAGGGCACATTCAGACGTGGCGGAATTGCTGTGGAATTCCGCTGCGGACAGTCTGCAGTGGAGTTCTCCAGCGGCCGTTTTTTTCATTTATTTCTATACATTTTTAGGAAACTTAGTTCAGACGTTGCAGAAAATTACTTTGCGGAAATCAGGCTACGGTGCAGAATTTTCCCTCAGCAGCATGCTCTTTCCATTGCGGAGAAGAAGCGGAATTTCACTGCGGATTTCAGCCTTTGCAATGCAGAAATTTAAATCTGTGGCAAGTCCACTGTGATATCTGCAACGTCTGAATTACCTGTCAAATATGCAAATGTTGGTGCAGATTCATTGCTTAATTGCCCCAAATCTGCACCAACATTTGCAGCGGAAAAAATTCTGCCATGTCTGAACGTGCCCTAAGTGTGCCTGGGTGGTGCTTGACAAACTGCTAGCAGTTAGGGCGGATTTACATGAACGTGATTTATATCCGTGCAACCCGCGTGAATTTCACGCGGGTCGCACGGACCTATGCAAGTCTATGGGGCAGTGCAGACTGTCCGTGATTTTTGCGTGAGTCCGCTGCGTAAAACTCACGACAGGCTCTATATTTCGGCGTTTTTCGCGCATCACGCACCCATTGAAGTCAATGGGTGCGTGAAAATCACGCGCGCCACATGGAAGCACTTCCGTGGTACGCGCGTTATTCGCGCAACATAAGTAAAAATATGAATGTAAACAGAAAAGCACCACGTGCTTTTCTGTTTACAAACATCCACACGGAGTGTCATAATGATGGCGGCTGTGTGAAAAGCACGCAGCCGCACACCATATGAACATGACACATGGAGCTGACAAGTGCCTTTTGCGCAGGCAAAACGCCAAATTTTTTGCGTGCACAAAAACGCACACGTTCGTGTAAATCCGCCCTAAGGGTATGTGCACACGATAACGTCAATTACGGCTGAAATTACGGAGCTGTTTTCAGGAAAAAAACGCTCCTGCATTTCAGACATAATTGCTCGTACTCGCGTTTTGCGAGGCGTCAATTACGGACGTAATTTGGAGCTGTTCTTCATTGGATTCAATGAAAAACGTCTCCATTTACGTCCCAAGAAGTGTCCTGCACTTCTTTGATGAGGCTGTTATTTTACGTGCCGTCTTTTGACAGCGACGCGTAAAATTACAGGCCGTCGGCACAGTACATCGGCAAACCCATTGAAATGAATGGGCAGATGTTTGCCGACGTATTCGAGGCTTTTTTTCAGACATATTTCGAGGCGTAAAACGCCTCCAATACGTCTGAAAATAGGTCATGTGAACCCAGCCTAACAGTCATCCCTTAGACTATTTCTAGCTTTGTCTCAGACTAAACGATAGCAATACAACACTGTAGCTGAGATAGCCAGGTTTGTGGACTGTCTCAGTGGTGTCCTAATGGATGTAAAAACAATGAGGAAATGAACTGCTCCTGTTCCTCCCCTTTACAAGCTGATGCAGCACCAGCTTGTACAGATCTCTCTGTAAGGCCTGATTCACATGAGTGCTGCGCATCTCGGACGTGAAAAACTGCATCCTTGCTCAGCGCTGAAGGGGACACAATGTCACGCATCCCCCATAGATGAGAGTCTATGGACGGATGCGTGATGCGTGAAAAGATAGGACATGTCCTATTTTCCCACGGACCCTTCACACGGTCCGTTGAAACAACGGCTGTGTGAACGGCCACATTGAATTACATAGGTCCGTGGGACGGCCGCTGTTTCATAGGCCTAAGCATGTGAAAAAGTAAAAAGTCCAGAAAAAAAGGAGATATCCAGAGGTATAACTTGAAGCTTTTGGGCCCAAATTAAAAATCTGTAGCAGGGCCCCACGTACATGTGCCATTTATAATTCTTGTGTCTTCTTATGTGGCAGAGTGACCTTTAGGCCTCTGAGATCTTTCAGAGACCATCAGTCTCGATCGAGGGGGTGCCAATGGTTGTCATGGCCACCCAGGGGCCTAATGAAGGCCCCCATGGCTGCCTTTCGTCATCCCCTGTTAAGCCCTGTCTGTAAAAATGACAATATACTGCAATACACTAGTATTGCAGTGTATTGTAACAGTGATCCAACGATCACTGGCTCAAGTCCCCAAGGGGGACTAATAAATTGTGTAAAACAATTAATAAAGTTTTTAGTAGTGTAAAAAAATTAAAACAAAATATTAAAAGTTAAAAAAAAAAATTTCCCATTTCTCCTCTAAAGTAATGTAAAAAAATAAGCAGAATTGATGTCACCGTAAAAGTCCAAACTGTTACAATATACCAATATTTAACCTGCACGGTGAATGCCGTAAAAAATAAAAAATTAAACCGCCATTTTTGGTCACATCATATGCCACAAAAAATTAAATAAAAAGTGATCAAAAAGTCTAAAAAATGGAAAGTACAGCTCAACCCGCAAAAAATAAGCCCTCATACTGCTGAATCGACAGAAAAATAAAAAAAAGTTATGGCCCTCAGAATATGGCGACAAAACACTAATTTTATTTTTAACAATTAGTTTCTTCCTTGTAAGTAGTAAAACATAAAAAAATATATACATTTTGCTTCGCCCTAATCGTATTGACTGGTAGAATAAAGTTAACATGCCATTTTTACCATACGGTGAAAGTCCTAAAAACGAAAACCCTAAAAAGGTTGAGGAATCGCTGTTTTTTTCCTATTCCACCCCTCAAATAATTTTTTTTACAGATTCCTAATACATTATATGGTACAATAAATGGTGCCGTGAAAAACTACAAACTCGTCCCGCAAAAAACAAGCCCTCATATGGCTTTATCGACGGAAAAATAAAGATGTCATGGCTTTTGGAAGGTGGGGAGGAAAAAATTAAAACGAAAAGGGGTTAACCCCTAAGCGCAATAGTATATAGTATATATAGTATAAGTACAATAGTAGCGTAGGGACCATGACAAGATTGCACATGTTCCTGTCTCTACTTAGCTCCTGTTCCCCAACAGGTTAAATTCCTGAGAGCACCCCTGACCGCAGAAGGAAAGGGGACATAATGGTATTGTATTAGGGAAGGAAAAAAATGCAATGGTCAGCCAGGTTTAGACTATATTTTTTTACAGTGCTCTACAGGCAAGATTACGACATCCCACTGGTGATCAAGGCCACAACGTGAGCAATTCAAACACCCTAAATAATACTTACCACATAATAAATATCCTGTACACTTGGGACGGTATCAATTTTTACATTAAATGGTGTTCCAACCTGCATGATACAATTTTAAATGTTAGCATAATACTATTCTTATAAGTCTACATTATTATATGTCATTCTAATTGCATCTTTACAACATAAACATGGCACATGCTTGTTCACACATATCAAAAGAAAATCAATGAATAATCAATTTCTGTGCAAAACTCTCCCTTGATCTTTTTGAAGCATATGGGAAAGGGGAGAAACTTACTTAAAAAAATTCACAGCCAGACATTTATGTGTTAATGACTTAAATTACCTCTAATACTGTTTTTGATATTTGCAGCCGGATAGAAGGGCGTGTCCCATATGATTTGTCAAAGTAGAATAGCTGAGTGGTGTTCTGGTAATCAACCTATGCCAAAAATATTAGTTTCAATATTATTAGAAGAAAAGGAAAAATTAAGTATAAAATGAAGTATAAATTAAGAAATACAAAGCAAGGGTTCTGCATAGTAATGCAGCTGCCCCTATATCTACATACACTTGTTGAGTTTTTTTAAAGGTGTTGTATGAGATTAAAAAACATGGCTACTTCCTTTCAGAAACACTGCCACTCTTATCCATAGGCTATGTCTGGTATTGCAGCGCAGTTGTATTCAAATAAAGGAGGCTGAGCTGCAGTACCAGACACATCCTATGGATCAAAGTGGCACTGTTTCTGAAAGGAAGTAGCTAGGTTTTGCTAATTGCATGCAACCTTTTTAAAGAGGCTCTGTCACCAGATTTTGCAACCCCTATCTCCTATTGCAGCAGATCGGCGCTGCAATGGAGATAAGAGTAACGTTGTTTTTTTTTTAAAAACGAGCATTTTTGGCCAAGTTATGACCATTTTTATATTTATGTAAATGAGGCTTTCTAAAGTACAACTGGGCGTGTTTAAAGTAAAAGTACAACTGGGCGTGTATTGTGTTCGTTACATCGGGGCGTTTTTACTTCTATTACTAGCTGGGCGTTGTGTATAGAAGTATCAGCCACTTCTCTTCACAACGCCCAGCTTCTGGCAGTGCAGACACACAGCGTGTTCTCGAGAGATCACGCTATGACGTCACTCACTTCCTGCCCCAGGTCCTGCATCGTGTCGGCCACATTGGCACCAGAGGCTACAGTTGATTCTGCAGCAGCATCAGCGTTTGCAGGTAAGTAGCTACATCGACTTACCTGCAAACGCTGATGCTGCTGCAGAATCAACTGTAGCCTCTGGTGCCGATGTGTCCTCGCTGGTCCGACACAGTGCAGGACCTGGGGCAGGAAGTGAGTGACGTCACAGCGTGATCTCTCGAGAACACGCTGTGTCTGCACTGCCAGAAGCTGGGCGTTGTGAAGAGAAGTGGCTGATACTTCTATACACAACGCCCAGCTAGTAAAAGAAGTAAAAACGCCCAGATGTACATACACAATACACGCCCACTTGTACATAACTGTAAACACGCCCAGTTGTACTTTAGAAAGCCTCATTTACATAAATATAAAAATGGTCATAACTTGGCCAAAAATGCTCGTTTTTAAAAAAACAAAACGTTACTCTTATCTACATTGCAGCGCTGATCTGCTGCAATAGGAGATAGGGGTTGCAAAATCTGGTGACAGAGCCTCTTTAAGTTCTATAAGAATACGTTTTCTTTCTACTCACCTCAACTATTATAACTTGGATTGACTGAAGAACAGGGAATTTCACGTCAATAATGGCAGATTCAGGAATGGTGTAATTCAGGAATGTGATATTGTCACCTAATATACTACCACTGATGCTTCTGCTCCTGCTAGTCCAATATTCCCCGGCTAACTGAGTTATTTTAACAGAAACTGTTTTACTCCTTTCCTCCTTAGTTAAGTTCTTATTGTCAATCCTTTGTACCTGAACCTGACGAAAAAAATGGGAAACAGACATTATGATAAGTATGTAAAATATTGTTACACTTTACAAATTATTGTGCTTGAATTATTAGTGAATTGCTTTAATAACCAGTTGTTATTTCCCAACTCTCTCCCTTCTGTAGGTAATTGGTATTTGGAGTTTTTCCAATATGAACTATCAAAGATTCCAAGACAATTGCCATGCTGCTGAGACCAACACGGAATTTAGTTAGGTCTTAGGAGAGGGCAGCAGAGGATCTAATGAATGGCACCATTTAGATACTTGGTGGGGATAGTAGAGCTCCAAGACTCTGGTCAAAAGCTGTATTTTCATTGCCCAATGCTTCACTTGAAATACAACCATGAGGCTGGGTTCACACAACCTATTTTCAGGAGTAAACTAGGTGTTTTACGCCTCGAATTACGCCTGAAAACACAGCTCAAATACGTCGGCAAACATCTGCCCATTCATTTCAATGGGTTTGCCGATGTACTGTGCCGACGATCTGTAATTTTACGCGTCGCTGTCAAAAGACGGCGAGTAAAATAACAGCATCGTCAAAGAAGTGCAGGACACTTCTTGGGACGTAATTTGAGCCGTTTTTCATTGACTTCAATGAAGAACAGCTCCAAATTACGGCCGTAATTGACGCCTCGCAAAACGCGAGTACGAGCAATTACGTCTGAAATGCAGGAGCTGTTTTCTCCTGAAAACAGCACCGTAATTTCAGCCGTAATTGTCGATATCGTGTGCACATACCCTAAGTGTGAATTAAAGATAAAGTGGGTTTTGCACCTACAGTCAGGAGAAAAACAAAGTACTTCCATTTAGATTTCTATGGTTTTACGTATCAGAACATAATAATAAAAAAAAACACACCTGGTCCTTAGAAGGTCCTTAGAAGGTCTTAAAATTAGGGAAATACAACCGCAGATGAAAAAACAACATATGACAAATTACACCGTGTCAATATTTAACACAAACTAGGCCAAAATGGAAAAGCCATGTGTGAAAAACGAAGTACACCCTTACGGCACATTCAGACGTGGCGGAATTGCTGTTGAATTCGGACTCTGCAGCAGCCGTTTTTTACATTTGTTTCTATACATTTTTAGGAAACTTAGTTCAGACGTTGCGGAAAATAACTGTGCGGAAATTAGGCTGCGGTGCAGAATTTTCCCTCCACAGCATGCTCATTATGTTGCGGAGAAGCAGCGGAATTTCACTGCGGATTTCAGCCTTTGCATTGCAAAAACTGAAATCTGCAGCAAGTCCGCTGTGATATCTGCAACATCTGAATTACCTGTCAAATATGCAAATGTTGCTGCAAATTCGCAAAGAATCTGCAGCAACATTTTCAGCGGAAAAATTCTGCCACGCCTGAACATGGCCTTACTGCTTCCATAGGAATAAATAGGGTAAGCTGCAGCGAGGTGCTGCTAATCAAATACCCTCGATTGACCATCATCAAGTGTGACCACCTCCATAAAAGCAGAAGGTTTGGCATTTTGGGGGTCTCGAGCAATAATGCCCAGCGCCACAAATAATATTATGTGTAGTTTAATAAAATTGACGATCATTTATAAACGTATTATAGCACCATCTAGCGTTTCAGCGCTCCCCCTATAATGCATCCACCTTATTAAGGTGGACACACATTCGCGGTTTCTCTGCTCCTCTGTTTTCTCGGTTTCATCTTAGGTGATGTGGAAGGATCTCTGCTAGTGAGCCGGCTGTTATTTAATCCTTGTAAGGCTTTATTCAGACGAACGGGAATTACGTCCGTGCAACGCGCGTGTTTTTCACGCGCGTTTCACAGACCTATATTAGTCTATGGGGCCGTGCAGACATGTGCGTGATTTTTACTCAGCGTGAGTCCGCTGAAAAAAAGTCACGACATGTCCGTTCTTTGGGCGTTTTGCGCGAATCACGCACCCATTGAAGTGAAAACCACGCATGTCGCACGGAAGCACTTCCGTGCGAACAGCGTGATTCGCGCAACAGCTGTCAAAAGGATGAATGAAAACAGAAAAGCACCACATGCTTTTCTGTTTACAAACATCCAAATGGAGTGTCATAATGATGGCGGCTGCGCGAAAAGCACGCAGCCGCGCATCATATGATGCTGCCACACAGAGCTGTTAAGTGGCTTTTGCGCAAAAACGCCACGCTCGTGTGAATCCAGCCTAAGAATAAAGCCTTAAGAAGGCCTGAATGTCCTCAGCAAACTTTTGGAATGCCACATTCTAAGGATTAATATTTTTTTTAATTTTTAATTTTAATTCCCCCAAATATGTTTTGGGGGACAGATCCGACTTTAACCCCTTAGTGACCTGCCTATTTTAGGCATTAATGACAAAGCTATTTTATAAAAAAATGTAATCGTCACGTTCAAAGAGCTATAACTTTTTTAGTTTTCTTATATTGTTTTCTTATGTTTTAATACTTTTACACAGTATAAAAACATTTTTCAAAATTATTTGTTTTTGTGTCGCCATATTTTAAGAGCCATAACTTATTATTTTTCCGCCGATGCAGCTGTATGAGGGCTTTTTTTTTTTTTTTGCAGGTACCATTTTGAAGTACATGTGACTTTTTGATCACTTTTTATCACATTTTTTTTAAGGCAGGATGAACAGAAAACAGCAAATCTGGCATTGTTCTTTATTTTATTTTTTACGGCGTTCACTGTGTGGGTTAAATAACGTAATAACTTTATACTTTTCTTTGTTTTTTCATAATAAGACATTATGTTAGGGGAAAAAGTGGGTTTTTAATTTTTTTTTACTTGGGATTTTTATTTATTTATTATTAACTTGATTAATTTTTTTTTTAGCTTTTTCTTAGTCCCGCTAGGGGACTTCACTATGCGATCATTTGATCGCTTTTATAATACTCTGCAATACTTCTGTATTGCAGTGTATTATGCCTGTCAGTGTAAAACTCTGCCTAAGGC
Source organism: Rhinoderma darwinii (assembly GCF_050947455.1). Taxonomy (NCBI): domain Eukaryota; kingdom Metazoa; phylum Chordata; class Amphibia; order Anura; family Rhinodermatidae; genus Rhinoderma; species Rhinoderma darwinii. The sequence continues at coordinate 195,792,147 of NC_134690.1, read as the reverse complement.
CCCATGCACACAAGCGTAAAAATCGTCCATAATCGACACATTCACTTCTATTGTTCACGGACGCCTTATGGGAAGGTGTCTGGGACATAGAAGTGTATCGCAAAAGATAGGAAATGTCCTATCTTTTGCTGTTTACAGTCTGTGCTCCCATACTTTGTATGGGAGCATGGGCCGAAAATGCGGTCGACTGCCTGCAGCCGTAGGCATGGGGCCTAACCGAGGCATACCTGGGAGCCTTTGTTAGAACCCTGGCTGCTATAGAAACTATCGGCACCCCGTGATCGCACCAGTGGTGTGAGAGAGGGAGCCCCCTCCCTCTAAAACTACTGAAATGCGGTGGTCCCTACTGACCTCCACATCTGAGGGTTTAGACGGGCGTAATCGATGTTGATTTCGATCCCGCCCACACGAGCAGAAGCGGTAGCTGAGAGCTGGGAGCTTTTACTTCTCCCGGCGGCGCAGATATATTCTGATGCAGTGCCGTAAAAAGGCATATGCATCAGAATAAAGTCTGTTAGTGACTGCTGTGAAAAGTCGTATTGGCGGTCAATAACGAGTTATTGTAGTACCAAGACAGAACCGGTATAGATAAAAAAAATTACGTTTTATCCAGAGGAAAATTTGAGAAAATTCCCTTCATTTTTTCCTTTTCTAATTTAACGTAATTAGTTTAACTGGACTTAACTTTATGTCACAAAATAATCCCCGCTTTCTCCCCTGTATAACGATACAAAATATGTGTGCTTTACCCAACTGACATTATTGCTAAATCGCCAGAGAACAAATGTCACAATATTTTTTCTAGCGCGGCTCCTGCCTTTAGGTGGTACTGTATGTGGGATCTGTAAATAGGTGCAAAGCACTTGTGTACAGACATTTTCATTGTAGGCATAAGTGTATATAGGTACAAAAACCAGTGACAGGTAATAATTTGTTTTGATTTGATATAACATAAATTCTTTGATATGAATCCATTATTTTATGTGTCTAAGTAAAATGTGTCCATGTCACAGAAATTAGTCCCTGAAGGTGTGGGTGGCATGCGGACGATTCTCCTCTTCCCCATCAGACTGTTAGAAGCCTGTGACATCATCGAGCTGTGATGGATTTCCATGTCAACAGCTAAATGCAAGTAGAAAACTTCTCGCATTCGGGTCCCATTGCAGAACACAGCGCATGTTTTGAGGTATATTTGTGTGGTATATGCTACAGCGACATAAACAGCCAGATTGGCAACATGACAGGGATAATCTTTAGCGTCTTCTCTGCTAAGTCATGCTGCCACCGTTATGGAGTCCAGACAAAAAAAAAATTGTAGTTCCAGCAGCCAAGGGAAATTTTCAAAATAAAAAGCTTTTCTTTAGAAAAACATGTTAAAAACATGGACGTGTACGCTCCATAGAAGGGGGGGGGGGGTCAGAATCGCTTACGCGTTTCGTACTGGAGAAAACAAGTCCTTATTCATAGCTCTAAAAAACACATGTGAAGCCCTCTAAGATATACACAAGAATGAACAAGGCGCCTCCTCTGGAGGAAGCACCTGACCAGAAGAAACCACACCTGTGCATTGATTACATTAGGTATGTGTGTTACCTGGGATAAGTAAACAAAAATGAATTCAATGTTGTATGAATATCTAAGTGAATTTCAATAGAAGGTAAGCGGGATACAGAATAAAGGCTACACAATGATTTAGTACAAATACATCGAATAATAACCATAATTTAGACCTCGGAAATGCCTGGTGTCAAGTGTGAGTATCCAAAAGGATTCTCTACTGAGAAGAGCCGTTCTCCAATCTCCTCCTCTTTTTGGGCGTGAGACCATCTCAATGGGACATACTGTCATGCTGCTCAGGTTACCGCCATGAAAATCTCTGAAATGCTTAGAGGCCCCTGACAGACTTCGATTGAGGGTATTAGAAGAGGGGTCTGCCCCCAAAATATGTTCCCCTAGCTGGGTTTTCAGTTTGCGGGGTTGTACATACCACATACTCTAAAGTGCAGATGTTACAGCATATAATGTACACCAAGTTAGTGGTGTTGCAGTTCATATGCCTCATAATGGCATATTGAGTGTTGGTAGAGGAAAAGGATGTACTTTTGCTAATATACCGGCGCAGACCACATCTTTTCAGGCCACAGAAATAGCTACCTTTATCATTACGGTAAGCCATGTGGGTACTTGCACATTATCAGTGTACATATTGGGTGATATGGCATTGCCTATGGTAACAGGTCTTTTGGATACAAAACTAAAACCTTTGTCAAGTATATTGTGAGAAACAGTATCTTGGTGTAGTATGGGAAGATAACTTTTAATGATGTTGACTATAGTTGGTGCTATACATCGTGCTGAAAGTGATGCCACCCTGGGCTACATCTGTCACTTTAGCTGATGTGTGCACATAATCGTTTCGTGGTTTGGAGTCTGCAATGCTTCTTGCTCTATGCAATAAGCCATATTTATATCCCCCATTTTTTAGTCTATAATCAACTAGTTTGCACTCCCTATGGTAATCTGATTAAGAGGAACAAGCTCGTCTAGCCCTTATATATTCCCCAATAGGCAAATTTTTTATGGTATGAGTGGGGTGGCAGTTAGCTGCATGAAGTATTGTGTTGCCATCAGTGGGCTTACGATATAGCAGGGTCTCTACTGGGTCAGTAGTGCTGTTTCCTCTGAGGAGCAGATCTAGGAAGGGAATTTTAGTGGATTCCAAATGATGAGTGAAACTCAAATGAAAAGAATTGTGATTGATGTACTGTATGAAGTCCGCAACTGCCCCCTGGTGGCCTTGCCAAACCAGGAGGTATTCGTCAATATATCTCCCATACCAAAATATGGAATCAATATGTGGGTTGGTATCATCTAGTAGATGTTCTTCCTCCCATAAGGCCACATAAAGATTAGCCAGGGTAGGGGAAAATTTGTCCCCTATCGGGCAGCCCTGTTTCTGAAAATAAAACTAAGAACTTAATGAGAAAAAATTATGGTGGAATGATCTTCTTGACAGGTTCCCTTTATCTCTATGACCGTATGAAGGAAAGCAGTTCAATGCTGTGCCACATAGCAGTGGCCTGGTTGACCTCTATTGTAGGTATGCCCCTCTTCTTGATGATGAAATTACATCTGTGTGTTAGACAATGGTACAGTACCTCGAATGTGAAATTTTCACCAGGTATAAGAGCTTGTTGCTGGCCAACGCCTATAAGCCTGTATTCAGAATCCACACTTTGTACACTGGATGATTCATTTACAACAATACCTGTAAATAAACATGAGTGGCAATTTTAAATGAGAAAATATTGAATTTCAATAAAATACATTTTAACCAGATATTTCTTGCTTTGTTTGTTGTTGTTGTTGTTTTGTTTTATATAAACTACATCAATGTATCACTCAGGATGATGAAATTGTGAAAATGAAGACTATATCATATATCAAATTAACGTATTTGACTGTTTCCAGATGTAATTCGAGCATTTTACGCCTCAAATTACGCCTGAAAAAACGGCTCCATTACGCCTACAAACATCTGCCCATTGCTTGCAATGGGAATTACGATGTTCTGTTCCCACAAGCCTTTATTTTACATGTCGTTGTCAAAATACGGCGCCTAAAATGACGGCTCGTCAAAAGAAGTGCAGGACACTTCTTGGGACGTGTTTTTGGAGGCGTTTTTCATTGACTCCATTGAAAAACAGCTCCATATTTTCAGAAGTTTTTGGTCACTATGTGTGAACATATCCTTATGCCTCTAAAAATCATATGCCCTATTGCTGGAATTCACCCAAGGCTGATCTAATAGTGCAATAGCATTGAGGGACCAAAAGTAGATTATTAGGCTCATAGGGCAAGATCTGCTTCGACCATAAAAAAAAATGTTTAGGCCGGATTCACACGAAGCGTAAATACTGCAGATTTTCCACAACAGATTTTATTGCGGAAAATCCGCAGCACAATACAGTAGCAGCAGAGTGGATGAGATTTCAACAAATCTCATCCACACGCTGCGTAAATGATAAGCGGAAGAAATGCTCAGAAATTCACCTGCGATGCGTTTTTTTATTCCGCAGCATGTCAATTGTATTTTTTTCCCCATTGTATCTTGTACTTACCCAGAATTCTGTGCTTCTTCATCCTGGCCGGCCTCCTGTAATGACGTTACATCCCATGTGACCGCTGCAGCCATTCACAGGCTGCAGCGGTCACATGGGATGAAACGTCATCCGATATGGCTGGTCAGCAGGACGTGAGAGGGTAAGTATGCGTGGTTTTTTTTTCCCCTTCTGTTTTCCACAGCGGACATTTTGGCTGAAAAATGCACCACAATTTGGTGGGGTTCTTCGGCCGGAAGTCCCTGTGGCCGCGAGGGCGTATACGCTGCATATCTGCCCTGTGTCTAAAAGTGGCAAAAGATGTTTCCAAAAGTTGCATGCCAGTTCTTCACAACGATTAGTGTGTAAAAAGCAGTGATATACAGGAACACCCTTTAAAGGAAAACTGCAGTAGAGCACCATTCCTTTGAATTGGACCATGCTGCAGTTCCCTTCACAATGGGTGGCCAGGAGCACCGCTGTGCAGGGAGAAGTAGTGAATGGAGATCCCCACCGATACTGAGAATGAAGGGGCCATAGCGCTGATTTAGGACTGTGTTCTCTTCATTGTTCTTCCCTGCACAGCGGAGCCCGACTACCCGATGTGCTGTAGTTGGGAGCGCCTCTATGCAGAACAAACTTAGAAGAGGGCGCAGTGTAAATAAGTGGTGTGGATTCTAAGGATCGGTGGGTGTCCCAGAGTTTGGTCCCCCACTGATCACATCTTAGCGATCTGCCATAATTTTATAAAATGGGAATAACCCTTTAAGTAACTGTAATTACTTTATTTTACTTGTCTTGCAGATTTTGAGAGTGGAAAAAACACATATTCCATTAAGTTACATGATTTTTTTCTTGATTCATGTCTAAAGCTAAATTCAGATTTCTGCTGAATCTCGAATATCTCAAAGACCTGTGCATTGTGGGAGCATAGAGAACAGGTTTGTTTAATCTAAGACACTTTTGAGCATTGACAAATCTTGATAAAAAGTTGGTGCAGTGTCTGAGCCCTTTGGACTATTTCCTTAACCCTTCATGGACGTGGCTAATTTTGGCTTTCAAGACGCAGTGTATTTTTCAATTTTTTCTGGTCTCTGAACAGCCGTAATTATGTTTTACACTTATTTTATGGTTTGTAATCATTAAGGAGATCCGTAATATGAATATATTTTTGTTTTATGACTTTTATTTAATAAAATCAGTTGCATTAAAAATATTGGTGTATATTCTGTTTTTGTGTATGTGTTTTTTTTAAGTGTATGTGTATTTTGTAACTAATGATGTTATAAAACATTATTACATTTTTTTTTTTTTTGTCCCACAAGGGAGCATTTACTTTTTCATATTTTTTTTTTTTTTATTACAATGCATTATTGTATGTGAATGTAAAATGTGCATAGAAAAGCCCTCAGTTAGGGCCAAGACTGTCCCTTAATACTGTCAGCCCTGACAATTGCTATAATAACCAATAAACGAGAAAACATATTTTCTTTCTAATAATTAAGTTCAATTGTACCATTTTCTACTTCAGTCTATTCTTCCTACATAAAAAAATATGTGCATAACATTTTTACCAGTGAATTCTTCAGTTACTGTGGCTGTTATGTTCAAAGGTCCCCAGTACAGTATCTTTTGTATTTCTTCATATGTGAAATTGAAGTTTATGGACCCTGAGATCTATGACAAAAGAAAACAATCCAATAATATTTGTATTGCCTGGACTGTAAAAGATGATGCTTCTTCAACTGCTATAAGTTGCAACATACAACAGCTCAGTCCTTTTGAAGAATACCCTTAAAGGGTGCGCTCACGTGACATACTTGCATTGTATTTTTCGCAGTCTAAAAACACTGTGCGGAAAAGTAAAATGTGTGCCTATGGGGAAAATATTCTGCAACACAGACAGATTTTTCTGGTTATTGAGATGAAGAATATTTTTCCTACAGGCATCACAGTAAATATAATGCAAGAATGCCACATGTGAGCGCGCCCTAATTGTTGTAGTTGTGTAGCCATTGGGTTCAAAGTGTTTGTAAGTGCATTAGTGCTAGGAGGAGAACACTGGAGAGCAAACTGTCTCCACTAGCATTGCAGACAAGTGCAGGCTAACACAAGAAGAAACAGTTCACCTCTAGTGTTCAGGAGAAGGATATAGCCAATGCTGATCTCCTGAAGGTGGTGCTTATTCAAGTGTGAATATATGTGTGAATGAATATATAAGTTTGTGTGTGTCTGCCATATATATATATATATATATATGTAACGCTGCAAAATATCAAATAACGATACTGCAACTAGCCATCTAATATAGCCATATAGTCAGATATTCTGTTACATCCTTGTGATTGTTAGATGAAGCACTGGCTATGGGAGTTAACTAGGAGATTATTATACATCTGGTAATCTAAAAAACAAGCAGATTCTACAACATTTGGCACCTTGATAAATAGTTTACATATTCTCTTTTATATCATATATCTCTAATAAAAGTCCTCTACTAAATTAAGGCCATTTTACACGGGTTGATGATTAAGGGAAATCTTGAACGAGGGCCCAGCGATCAGCCTGCAATTGAGCATCGAAACGCATACCCGTATTACATTAAATTACCCACATATTTATATCTGACTTCTTAATTCTTTTGCAGCGCCATTTGGGGCCATATATATATATACATATATATATATATATATATATATATATATATATATATATATATACTGTATATATATACTTTTATATATATTTTATTATTTTCTACCTCCCTTCGACAATTGAGCAAACACTTGTTCGTCGGTTGATCGCATCTTTCAACGTTCAAAGTTGACGGCAACACATCTCCCCGTGTAAACAGGAGACGTGATGCCGACAATAATGCAAACTGTATGGGGATGAACAAGCTTGTTCATTTTCATACAGTACAATGATTGCTCCATGTAAATGGTACTAAATGGTACTATATCATTGATCGTCACTTGTTTACTGGTAGAAATCTGACAGTAATGCCCTGTGTAAACAGGGCAGCGATCAGCAGATGAACAAGCAAACGCTCGATCATCTACTGATCGTATCATTTTAGAAAAGTAAAATATTATCGTTGTCGGCAGCACATCTCCCTGTGTAAACAGGGAGACACGCTGCCGACATGATAATAATGTATGGGGACGAGCTGTGTCGTTGATCGGCGCTTGCTGCACAGGCCAAAATCGGCCGGTGAAATAGGGCCTTAATATTACTCTTAGGGCATGACCACACGTGGCGGATTTCGTCCGCAACTGTCCGCATCAATGCCGCACAGAATCTGCGTTGCAGATTCTGCTGCGGATCTGCACAAAATGTGCAGTACATTGATGCGGACTAGCTGCTGCGGACTGCGGGAAAAGTGCTTCCCTTCTCCCTATCAGTGCAGGATAGAGAGAAGGGACAGCACTTTCCCTAGTGAAAGTAAACGATTTTCATACTTACCGGCCGTTGTCTTGGTGACGCGTCCCTCTTTCGGCATCCAGCCCGACCTCCCTGGATGACGCGCCAGTCCATGTGACCGCTGCAGCCTGTGCTTGGCCTGTGATTGGCTGCAGCCGTCACTTACACTGAAACGTCATCCTGGGAGGCCGGACTGGAGACAGACGCAGGGAGTTCTCGGTAAGTATGAACTTATATGTTTTTTTACAGATACATGTATATTGAGATCGGTAGTCACTGTCCCGGGTGCAGAAACAGTTACTGCCGATCGCTTAACTCTTTCAGCACCCTGGACAGTGACTATTTACAGACGTCTCCTAGCAACGCTCCCGTCATTACGGGAGCCCCATTGACTTCCTCAGTCTGGCTGTAGACCTAGAAATACATAGGTCCAGCCAGAATGAAGAAATGTCATGGTAGTAAAAACAATACGCTCCGCAGCACACATAAGATCTGCGGACTTCATTGCGGAATTTTGACTCTCCATTGAAGTCAATGGAGAAATTCCGCCATGAGTCCGCCACTGCTCCGCAACAGACAGAGCATGCTGCGGACACCAAATTCCGCTCCGCAGCCTATGCTCCGCAGCGGAATTTTACGCCTCGTCTAAACGAACACTGCTAAATTAAAGTGTAAGTCAATGGACAAACGGCACCGCTGCGGATTAACGCTGCGGAGTGTCCGCAGCGGAATTTAAGTGAAATTCCGCCACGTGTGAACCCGCCCTTACAATTTAGCTATTATCACCACTGTTACTTTACTGAATGAAATCTTCCTCTGAGATCAGGAGTGAATTGGATTACCCAAAGAAATCTTGAATACATTTCCATCTTCATAAGAATTTCATAAGTTTAAATGAATATAACCACCTACAAAAGCTAGCAAATTCTAAACCAAAAAAGCTCAGATAACAAAAAAGTGTTATCAACATGACTATATGAATTTTATCTCCCAGTCAGGATTTCCATAGGTAAGAACATATTGAGGACATATTAGAGGTTATTCTAGTTGTTCTGTAGCTTTAGGAGTCTATATGTCCGTCAGTAATTCTAAACAAGCTGGTCATAGTACTACTTACCTGGTAAGTTTTGCTTATTTCAGTAAAAATGTCAGAAACATACAGTGGTTTCACAGATACGATTACATTTCCTTTTAAGGGTTTGCCAAAAAAATACCTAGATTTTGGAAAAATAGATTTTAGTAATTAAATGTTCAAGCACATTGAGGTGAGTAGCTTTATTGCATGTTTAGAAGATATTCCTAGTAACACATCCGCTAGAAAATATATAAATCCCTCTCATCTATATACAAACTATGAAGAAAATAACAACTCAAAGCAGTACACACCGTTCAACCATTATATTACATTAAAACCACTGACAGGTGAAGAGAATAACATTGATTATCTTGTTAAAATGGCAGATGACAAGGGATGGGATATATTAGGCAGCAAGTGAACACTCAGTTCATGAAGTCAATGTGTTGAAACCAAGAAAAATGGGCAAGTGTAATTATGCTGGGTTCACATTGTGCATTTTTTTCTTTTTTTTTTTTTTTGCGTCTTGAAGATGCTGTAATTTTTATTATGTGGTAATTACCCACATGTTGTTAGAATGCATTTCAGCTTTAAATATACTAAATTGTAATACACAATGTGACTTTGACAAAGACCAAATTGTGATGTCTAGATAACTTGGTCAGAGCATCTCCAAAACCACAGATCTTGTGGGGGTGTTCCCAGTTTACAGTGGTTAGCACCTACTAAAAGTGGTCCAAGGAGGGACAACCAGTAAATCGGTGACAGTCATGGGCACCCAAGGCTCATGGATGCGCGTCGGGAGCAAAGGCTAGCCTTTCTGGTCCGATCCAAGAGTAGAACTGTGGCACAAATTGCTGAAAAAGTTATTGCTCGGTATGATAGAGAGCTGTAGGAACACACAGTGCATGGCAGCTTGTTGCGTTTGGAAATGTGCAGCCACAAACCGATCAGAGTTTCCATGCTAACCATTGTTCATCGCCGATATTGCCTAAAATGGGCATGTGAGCATCAGAACTGGACCATGTAGCAATGGAAGTGGTGGCTTGATCTGAAGAATCACGTTTTCTTATACATCATGTGGACGGCTGGGTACCTGTGTGCTGCTTACCTGTGGAAGAGATGACACCAAGATATACTATGGGAAGAAGGCGGAGGAGTGTGATTTATTGGACAATGTTTTGCTGGAAAAACCTTGGGTCCTGGTATTCATGTGGATGTTACTTTTGACACGTACCACCTACAAGATGCTAGTATGCTAACAATTTGGTGCCAGATACCATAGGGCACCTTCAGAGATCTTGTGGAATTTATGCCTCAATGGGTCATAGCTGATTTGGCAGCACAAGGAGAAGCTACATAATATCAGGCAGGTGGTTTTAAGGTTATGGCTGAATTTATATATATATTTTTTATACATATATATATATATATATATATATATATATATATATATATATATATATATATATATATTCCCTATTAAGAAAAAAATTCTGAAAGTGTGCTGATTCTTTGGGTATGACCCTTCTTATTCATTACTATTTTTTTTTTCTTGTTAAATATGTTTTTTTTAAACTTTTCTCAGTACATAACAAATAAAAAATAAAGAAATAGGTGTTGGGGAAAAAGGGGTGAATAGGAAAAGGGGGAGGGTAATATGGAGTACTCCTAATCGCCTATACGATGCATATGATAATGGGAGTCTTTCATTACATGCTATTGTAAGTTGAAACCACAGGAATTGACGATCTGCAGAACATGCGATTGGCTGGAAGATTGAACCAATCTATGTATACGATTTTACGAGTAAACCAGCCGTCAGCGCATCTCATTGGGGGAAAGTAGAGCCATGTCTTGTAGTTCCTCTCTAAGGTACACAACAATGTCATGTGTATTATACTGCTCTCTACCTGTGCCAGGACAAGTAGCTACTTTGGACATCAGGTGTCAGACACTGGATGAAGTGTGTCTCTAGAAGCTCCTGTCCTCAACATAGATAGTGATTCCAAATTTCCAGAATCTCTTTCTGACCGTTCACTATATAGCCAATAGTATGCGGACACCTGACCACTACACCTAAATTAACTTGTTGGACAACCCTTTCCGAAACCATGGGCGATAATATGGAGTTGTACCCCCTTTTTTGGTTTTTACAGTCCCCACTCATATGGGAAGGTCTCTATAAGATTTTGGAGTTTGTCTGTGGGAATTTTCACCTAAAGGAGAATTTCTGAAGTCAGATACCGATGTTGAACGAGAAGGTCTGGCTCACAATCGACGTTCCAATTCTTCTCAAAGGTGTTTGATGGGGTTGAAGTCAGGGCTCTGTGCAGGCCACTTAAGTTCTTCCACACCTAGCTCCTCAAACCATGTATTTTTGGTCCTCGCTTTGTGCACAGGGGCACAGTCATGATGGAACAGGAAAGTATGCTTTGGATGCATACTATTCTCCAAAATGTATTCGTATTCTGTAGCATAATTATTATAACCCTTCACTGGAAATAATGGGCCTAGCCAAAACCTTGGAATTCATTCCCAGACCATTATCCCTCCTCCATAAAACGTTACAATCGGCACTTTGCATTCAAGTAGGCAGCGTTCTCCTTGCAACCACCAAACCCAGATTCATCCATCACACTGCTAGTTAGTAAAACTTGATTCATCACTTCAAAGACCACATTTCCACTGCTCCAGAGTCTAGTGGCTGTGTGCTTTTCACCACTCCAGCTAACGCTTAGCATTGTGCATGATCTTATGCTTGTGTGCACCTACTTGACCATGGAAACTCATTTCATTAAGCTCCTAACACACAGGTCTTGTGCTGATATCACTTTCAGAGGCAGTTTGGAAATCTATAATGAGCGATGCAACAGAGGATAGGCAATTTTTTCACTCCACGCGCTTCAGCACTCGGCAGCCCCGCTCTGTGAGTTCGCAAAGTTTACCGCTTCATAGCTGAGTGTTGTTACTCCTACATACAGATGATCGGGGCAGATCTAGCAGCTCAGAAATTTCACAAACTGGCAGTGACACTTTTAGTCACTGAGCTCTGCAGTACAACCCATACCACGACCAATGTTTGTCTATAGAGAGTGCATGACTGTGTGCTTGATTTATGCATCTGTTTGAAATAAGTATGGCTGAAACACCTGAGCTCAATAATTAGGAGAGGTGTCCACATACTTTTGGCCATATAGTGTATGGATTTGCTTTATCTGTATTAGTTTTCTGCTTACTTGATCTCCTTGATCTGAATGTTATCTTATTTTGGGTTAACATTTCTGAACCAATTACTAGAGATGAGCGAATATATTAGACATGAATTAAATTTGGTAATAAGTACCCAAAAGTTTAAGATGCAGCAAAATACAAAAATTTGGGGGTTTGCGGTGCATGAATCACAGCAAGATGGCGGACACAATTTTACAGATTAGAAAAATGAATACATCACCTCAGGTGGGCTTCCCTATAATACCTTGCAGACGGCCTTCACAAAATGCAGAGCTTTTATTTACCCATACCCATATATGTTGCTGTCTGTTTCACATTACTAATGCTGGCTTTGCGTTAAAGACCTTTTAAAGGGGTTTGATACAGTCCTAGAAGACGTCGGAGAGTCAGACACAAGTTTTCAGGGGAAACGGGGACTTGCTATTCGCTGCCAATTTATTCGGACAAAATCTGATCAGACGGCCGATTTGATCAAATCAGACCCGAAAAAGGTCTGGAAATTGTTAATCTCTACTAATTACTATTTTTCCATATTTTGCCTCTATTTGTGTCAAACACTAAAATAGGTAACTTACTAATAAATCCTTTTTAAAAGTTCTGCTGCGTTTTCACTATATATGAAGCCACACAGCCTGATTCGCATGTCCTTCTCCTCCCTGACTGCAGACTGTTCCATACATTATATGTAAGTTCACACGGCCTATTTTCGGCCGTTTTTCAATGGGAAAACGGCGTTCTGTTCAGACGGAACATTTTTGGCTGCATTTTTTTACGTGAAAAAGGTCACTTCCTGGGGCGTTTTTGGAGCCGTTTTCCATAGACTATTGAAAAAAGCTCAAAAAATGGCCGTAAAAAAAGCAGCGAAAATCACAAGTGGCACAAAAAAAAGTCTGAAAATCAGGGGCTGTTTTCTCTTGAAAACAGCTCTGTATTTTGAGACGTTTTTGACTCTGCGTGTGAACATACCCTAAGACAAAAGACGTCTGTCAACAACCCCCGGTGAAACCCACTGCGCTTGCGCTAGTTTCCTCTGCACTTGTGCAGGTCCTGAACAGTCAGGAAACCAGCGCATTCGCAGTGGGTTTCATCAGATGATATCTCTTGTCTTGTGTCCCTCCATCTATGGCCTTATTATAGATGGAGCTGCGTGCTTTTGGGGAAGAGAAGGAAATGCAAACCAAATGTCATGGTTTTACAAATTGCAAAAATGCCACAAAACTTCTAAGAATAATTTATGAGTAAGTTGCCTATGTTACTTGTTTAGCACTCATTTGCAAATAGTATACCTAAAGTGACCAACACTTTTAGGGTATGTTCACACACAAACTCAAAAACTTCTGAAAATATGAAGCTGTTTTCAAGGGAAAACAGCTCCTGATTTTCAGACGTATTTTAAGCCACTCGCGATTTTTGCGGGCGTTTTTGGAGCTGTTTTTCAAAAGAGCCTATGAAAAACAGCTCTAAAAACGTCCCAAGAAGTAACATGCATTTCTTTGTCGAGGCTGTTTTTTTACGCGGATGTTTTTCATAACAGCTGCATAAAAAACGGCCCGTCCAAACAGAACGCCGTTTTTTCCATTGAAATCAATGGGCAGATGTTTGGATGCATTCTGCTTCTGATTTTTCATCAGTTTTTCGGGCGTTTCTCAGGCATTTACGGCCGTTTACGTTCGTGTGAACACACTCTAAAGTTACAGTATTTTAAAGTTACAATGGCTGTACTATCTCTGAGAGAGGACAAGACATGACAGCTTTGTTTTTCCAACGTTATGAATCAACTTGCTATTAGGTTATCAAAACAAATTTATAATTTATTTTTATCTCCTCCCTTATAACAAACATAACACATTTCTGGGTAGCGTAGATTGTTGACCTGATAAATTGTAGAAATTAAATTATGACCAATTAAAGTTATGTGAAACTGTACAGCACTTCATTAGAGGGTTTCAAAAATATTCCTGAATGCATTGAAAACTTTATATCTGAGGCTAAGTAACAGAAAGGATGGTTTTTAAATGAGGCCAAAATAATAAAATTTCAATGTTTAGTACTAAAAAGAAAAAATTGAGGATCCGCAGCAGTTGATACCAAAATTCTTCAGATTGCTATATGATTTTGTAAACACAAACAGTAGACGTGGCATTAAAAACACTTTTTTCCGTGTCTGCTTCACTACTTTTTACCACTGCTTCACTAGAGCAGAGCTAAAATCTTTGACTCCAGATTATATACAGTATCTATTGGACTCTAAGGCATTCAGAAATCAACCTCCTGTCTCATATCTGAGTGAATGGAGTGTGGATTTGTTAGGACAGAATGATTCTTAAGCCACCAGTGACGAAAAAACAGATAATCATTTATTGAACCTCAATACGTTGCTTGAGTTCCTCTCTTATTCAAACCATTCAATAATTGATTCTATGCAGTTACCAATCTCAAAACTAAGTACTTTGCTTTTGCCTTTTAATTCTTGAATTTAGGCATTGTGATGGGATCGCGTCCTGTATGATAAGGAAAGCCAAAGCTTTCCCAAAAACATATTCATTTCAGTACGTCATCTGATATATATTTTTTTTGGCTAAAATGTTTTCAAATAAAACATAAAAAGTGCAACCTATCACTAAAACAAGTATCTTTATATTATGTAAGGTGGCCTACCAATAAATTCTCTCCATTGTATAGTCTTCCAAAGTGAACTGGGAAAGACACATATGCTGAATGTTAAGTTGGAATGCCCATGTCCTCTATAGGCCTTCCTCTATAGGAGCAGCATCCAGATCATTTATATTTCAACATAGGACTAGTTTAAAGTTTTACTGCTTCTATGACATCATATAATAATAATTTCCTCTAATTTAAAGGGAACCTCTTCTGGGGGTATTGTGCAAACATGCTGAGTCTTGCTGACCTTAACTGATGGTTATCAAACAGTTAATTACTATAGTTTTATGCAATTCCTCTATGTCTATGAAATTACATGTCACCTCTACCATGCATAACTGCCTGGATTCATGACTTTCACACAGAATAAAAAGCTTAAAAGGTTGATTGCAGATAAACAGGTAGATTGTCTTTTGACCATATGACTTACTTTGCTGTGATTGTACCACTGAAGTTGAGTTTCTTTGGGGGTATGTAGAAAGAGGGAACATCTAGCGTTACAATAAATTGTGGGGAAACTGTAATGAAACAAGACAAAAATGATAACATGTAAAATTTAAATTAAGCATAATAATAGTTATTTTACTCCATAGGAAAGAAACTTTGTCAATGATCCAAGCACGGTCTCTTTGCATTCAAATGAATAGGAGTTATAGAGTCCGACAAGTTCTTTATCAAACAATGTTTATTACCTATCCTATCGATAGGTCACAAAAATGTTTTCATTTCTTCCCTCATAAGTTGGCATATGCGTAGTTCCCATTAATAAAGGTCACTGATCTTGTGTAAAAGATAAAATGCAAACAGGTTAACGGTATTGTAAGCCCACGTCGGGCAATAATACCCATTGATGCTGTGAGCAGTCATTCAGTTCACAGTATCAAGGCGATACCTATAGGAGAATTCATAAGAGCTAGAAGAGCTTATTCTAATGATAAAAATGTTCAGGATCAATGTAGGGGTATTAGCAATAGGTTACGTCAAAGCGGATATGAACAATGGATGCTAGAAAAAGTATTTAATTATGTGAGAGACGAAACACAAAAATCTATTTTACACCAAAAAAGAGAAAACATCGAATCTATAAGTCAAAAGATAAAGCATAGATTTTATTTCAAAAATTCTAAAAAATCAGTACACAAACTGTTTCAAAATTAATCACCACAGATAACAGAAAAAGACCGCCAAAAAATGAGACAATTATTGTGAGAGGGTTCACATAACAAAACTATGTCCACATATACGTTGGTATATAATATTGTGAGAAAGTGCATAGTGCAAAGTAAATATTTGACCGTTTAAATGTCTAGTTGTAGAGATATGAGATCTAAACTATTATCAGCCTCCAAAGGAAATCCAATGGAAACCCCCCTACCACTATTCCATTAAACTCCATATACTGTTTATAAAGTGCTAAGTGCAAACAATGAACAACCTGGAATAAATGGTGGACTACTGACCCATGTTGCTGTATCTCAAAGATGGCGACCTGTCCCACGCGCGTTTCGGCTTCCGCCTTCGTCTGGGGGTGGCACTTGCTAGTTTCTACTTCCTATTTATTCCATATGCTAACCAATTGTAAGATGTTCTGCTCATCTGCAGAATGTTATTACCTGAAATATCTCTGTCATTCCTCGGCGTCATGACCGCAATTGTCCATGGCAGCTCATCACATGATATGGGCGTCATATGACACGTGGAGTGCGTGCGTGATTGCATCATCGCAACGCATCACCATCACGTGTGTATTACAGATACCGGCTCATAGTGAATCGCCATGGACGCCTACGCATGTGCACTTGACACACACGTACTTCTTTTCATTTCGAAATCTCTCAACATGTCTATATCATAACAAGTAAGTGTTTTAGTAAATAGTGCTCACAGCATCTCCATCTATGCACAGGAGGCGAAATATTGCATATGTACTACTACAAAAATGCACAAATACGTCATATCACCACAACATCCTATAAGTTTGGTCGTTCTTATATCGTTACTAATTGTCAATTTTGTATGGTGTGACCATACCTGGCATTTAAAGATACATATAACCAAATCTCAGAAATCGATTTTGTTTAACAAAAAAATTAAGAATGATAGGGTACAATTGCCCATATTTTTAACAGTCCATAACCAAAAAGACATCAAAAATATAATTTACAAATATCTATCTATGTTTCATCAGGAACTAATTCTAACTCAAATAATAGGCAAAGGTTGCAGCTGTGTTGTCAAGAGAGGTAAAACACTGGGAGACATTATCTACGGGTTTGTGCACTACTGTCTCTATGAAGGAAACTTGGGTTTCTTAAAAAGGCTTTTTTAAATGTGGCGGTCGCCATTTAAAATAAAAAATACTGATAATTTCAACTCCTCTGGTGGCAAAACATAAAATACACCAACAATAAGCATTCAAGATTAGTCGTTAGTCTTTTAAGTAGTGCAGGATGCCTTAGTGACGTACGGTATGCTATGACTAAGAAAAATTGTGTTCAAAACACGTAAGCATCCAAAGTCCATGCCTTTGCTTCCTTTATAGCTTTTAAAAAGTTGGCAATAAAGGATTTTATTTGATATAAGGAGGTGCTTCACCTTCACTTATATTGTGCCTATATTCACATGAATACGCAAAACTTCCTGGAACGCATCCAATATTATCTAACCCATGGAAATTACTTTGCCCAGATACTGATACCCTACTGCTATTATTGATAATCTCCAGTGAGACTGGCACATATATTTAAAAAAATAAAAATAAAAAATGAAAAACATAAAGACCTAATTTCAGTAGCAATACAGTCACCTACCAGAGTCAGCAACAGAAAAGTATACAGTCCTTACAGTATCCTGAAGAAATAAGAAAAAGGAATATTAATAAAAGATTGTAAATATGTTATAACTCAACTGTCACAAAAATTTAATAAAAACAGTTGCATTCTACTTCTTTTATTTTTACAATTTAAGTGAAGTTTGTTCAGTGTACTATGATGCCAATATTGAGGGGGCATCAAACAATGTACTAAGAATATTAACACTATAGTTGTACATTATTCTATGCTAAAGTTTATAGACAATGGAGACAGAAGTACTCCACCATCCGGTCATGATCAAATCTCCGCAAGCCATAAAGTTCTGATCTTCAGTCTCCTTTCTCAATATATATACACAATGTGGGTACATTAAAATAATTTGAAAGGAAAAAAAGGACCAGTGCAACCTATATAGTAAAATCATACATAATTACATTTGGATTGGGACACATCTATTGTGGCTTGTGAGAAGAACTACTTACATTACATGTTGCTTGTATATTCCAAACACCCAGCATGGGATTATTAGACAATGAAAACTCGGTTGAAACAACCCCTAGGTCTGACTTCATGTTCAGCCTTTGCTGGATGATGTTATTCTGAGGATCCTGTAATTACAGAACGAGTAATGAATAATGTGTACAAAATTATTGTAATGGTTTTATTTTTACAAAAATATTTTGGTGCCCTGTATGTAATTTTTTTCAAATTCTGTTTATCATATTATCACTATGATACCGAGTTGTTTGAAAGGGGCACATACATGCCGTATATCACAATGGTTTAACAACAGGGAAGAAATGCACAATATAGGGCGTATACTGTACATAAGAGTTTCCTCAAAATTTGCATAGACATGTACTGTAAAATATATCTAGTATAGTGCATATATCAGAGGCTATAGTAATATATATAATTCTGTTGTTAAAAATCTTTAAAAAATTAAATGATATCATACCCTAATCACAAGGTTCACATCTCCTTTATGTGGCTTCGTATTAGGATGCACAGAGATTATCCTGATTTTGACATTTTCTCCAGGCTTGTACAAAGGTTTGTCAGTTTGGATCAGCACAGTTATATTCTTCATTTCAACAAAGATCTGTGTTCTTTCAGAAAAGATCAATGTGTTATTAGCTGATCCATTCACAACCAGCATATAGGAAGTGGATGAAAAATTTTGTGAGACCTGTCAGAAAAAAAGAAAGTGATTTGAGTGTTAATAAGTGGGGGATCTAAGGTTTGCTATAGACATCTTCTACCACAAGTCCTGCCGAGAGTCTCATCTCATTGCCAGTTACATTAAGGAACATCTCTTTACTTAGCCTGCTCTTCTCTAGAGCAAAAGTCTACAAAGTTTACAGATTCATATTACAGTAGGCTATATATATATCAATATGAAAATAGATAATCAGGAAAACATGTATAAACTAAATCAGTTTTTAAAATATATGCTTTTATTAAATTACTCATATTATATTTTCCAAAAAGAAAAAATAGGTAAGGCTGGTTTCACACGGCCAAAAAACAACCACAACCAGCGATAACGGCCTAAATGACCTTACAGCCTGTAGAAGGGTCATTGAAAGCTGTAGCAGTTACTTCGCATGTGGGCACCTTGGAGTGTTGCGTAGAAATTAGAACTGATCCCAAAATGTAAGGCTGGATTCACACGAACGTGTATTGCGTCCGTGCGGGCCGCGTGGTTTTTCCGTGCCACGCACAGACCAATACAAGTCTATGGGGCAGTACAGACAGTCCGTGCTTTTTGCGCAGCGTTTGTCCGCTGCGCAAAAAGTGCGACATGGTCAATATCTCGGCCTATTTTGAGCATCACGCACCCATTGAAGTCAATGGGTGCGTGAATACCACGCAGGTCGCACGGAAGCACTTCCGTGCGAACTGCCTGTTTCGCGCAACAGCTGTCAAAAGGATGAATGTAAACAGAAAAGCACCACATGCTTTTCTGTTTACAAACATCCAAATGGCGTGTCATAATGATGGCGGCTGAGCGAAAAGCCGCGCATCATATGATGCTGCCTCACGGAGCAGGTAAGTGGCTTTTGCGCAGGCAAAACACCGCGTGTTTTGCGTGCACAAAAACGCCACGCACGTCTGAATCAGCCCTAAATCCTATAAAATGAATGAATCAGTTATTTTAAATCGGACTTTGCCATCTCTAATATTAAACAGAGTGGACAACCCCTTTTAGTCATAGTTTTAGAAATGATTGATTGTATAAGTGGAATGGTATCTAATAACTTACTGCTGGGAGAGTCAGGATTCCAATTGAATCTGAAAAATAATTAAAAAAAATAGGTCTAGGTCAGTCATGAACTAAAAGTAGTTTTCTGCATATACATGATTAAATGAAAAACAAATGCGATATCAAATAATCAACAAAATTAACAACTCTGTTCAAAGATAAAAGATGAGAAAAAAGTAGGAAATAATATAAAGCAATTTATTAACTTGATAAAAAAAAAACATAAATAGATTCCGTTTTTTTAAGCAAGCCAGAAGTAAATCCAAGAGAAAGGAGAGGTATACAGAAAAACTGATGCATCTCTTTTCTTTTGTGTCTACTCCTGTGTTTGGCACAAAAATCTGATCCAAAAATTGCACCAAACACGAAATCAAAACTGCATGTGTGATTCTAGACTTAGGGGGGATTCACACGAGCGTGTATTCGGTCCGTGCGGGCCGCGTGGTTTTCACGCGGCACGCATGGACCAATACAAGTCTATGGGGCAGTACAGACAGTCCGTGCTTTTTGCGCAGCGTTTGTCTGCTGCGCAAAAAGCGCGACAGGTTAAATAACTCTGCGTATTTAGCGCATCACGCACCATTTGAAGTCAAAGGTGTGCGTGAAAACCACGCAGGTTGCACGGAAGCACTTCCGTGTGAACTGACTGAAACAGCGCACCAGCTGTCAAAAGGATGAATGTAAACAGAAAAGCACCACGTGCTTTTCTGTTTCCGAACATCCAAACGGAGTGTCTTTGCGATGAGCGAAGCCGGACAAGCGAACCGAACTTCACCGGGTTCGGCCGAACTCGTTTTGGCCGAACCCGGCAAAAAAATTATCGGTACGCGACGTCAGGAGATAGTCACTGTCCATGGTGCTGAAAGAGTTAAACTGTTTCAGCACCATGGACAGTGACTTCCGATCCCAATATACATGAACCTGTAGAAAAAAAAACGAAGTTCTGACTTACCGCTAACTCCCGGTGTCTTCCTCCAGTCTGACCTCCCGGGATGACAATTCAGTCCAAGTGACAGCTGCAGCCAATCACAGGCCAAGCACAGGCTGCAGCGGTCACATGGACTGGCGCGTCATCCAGGGAGGTGGGGCCCGATGTCGAGAGGCGCGTCACCAAGGACGCGTCACCAAGGCAACGGCCGGGAAGTTCTCGGTAAGTACGAACTTTTTCTTTTTTTTCAACAGGTTTTTCGATATTGTGTTCGGCATTCACTGTCGAGGATGCTGAAAGAGCTAGCTCTTTCAGCACCTTGGACAGTGACGGGCGTCGACTAGCCTCATCTCTATGATGGCGGCTGCGCGAAAATCATGCAGCCGCGCATCAGACACGGATGACACACGCAGCTGTCAAATTGTTTTTGCTCGCGCAAAATGCAGCGTTGTTTGCGTGCGCAAAAACGCAACGTTCGTGTGTATCTGCCCTTATAGTAAGGCTGGGTTCACAAGGTGCATTTTTGTTGCGTTTTTAGCATGTTTTTTTTTTGTTTTGGTTGATGAACTTTTAATGAGAGACATTATTTTTTACTTTGAAAAAACAGAACTGGAGGTGAACCAGAACCGCTAATTTGCTACAACTTTAATCTGCTTTGTCACAAAAGGCAAAAAAGATGTATTAAAATTTTTGTAGCTATGTTGCGCATGTGCATCGAAATGGTTTTTTTTCTTATATGGAAGCCAAAGCAAATTTAAAACATAAATATAAGTTGCACTCACCGTTATGGAAAACTTTGCTTGCACTGGCTAAAGTGTTGTTGATATCCATAATCTCTGCAGTTACAGTAATTTCAGAGTACATATCGCCAAACCAATGAACAGCCAGGGTAGTATTAGCACCATAGATTATATTAGCTGGTGTTGTAATGTAATATGATGGGCTGTGAAAGAAAGCATAATGTGTAAATGTCAGCTAATATACATTCATTAGAAGAGCCTACCCTTGATAACTTAATTGTAGTTCATCCCCTAGAAAAGCATAAAATCACACGGGAAACCTAACACCCAGTGTTCATTTCGCTGCAGGGGTAATTACGCACTATACTGCACCCATTGGGATCAATGTGGTGTCTGTGTAATTTATGAATGCCCCAAGACCTCCAGAATGATAGCCACTCTTTGTAGTGGCTCTAGACTCTGGCTAATAGAGGGAGGTCTTCAGTGGGGGTTTCCTCCCTCTATTAACCTAATTTGAAAATGAATTGTCAAAACCAGACAACTCCATTATTTACCGACCTGCACGACAGGTAAATGATGGATTCCCCATTGAAGTCTGGGAAACAAGAATTTTAGGCAGAAGGCCAACTCGTTGAGTTGACATAGACAGACACAACGAAGAGTATGGGGAGAACGATTCCCTTTAACCCCTTTTCACCGCAGCATTTTTTGTTATTTTTTAATTTTAGTTTTTTCCTCCAGGATTTTCAAAAGCCATAACTTCTTCATTTTTCCAACGACATAGCTGTATGAGGGGATTTTTTTTTTCTGGAACAAGTTGTATCCTTTAATGGCACCATTTGAAAATTGTAAAAATTATTTTGTGAGGTGGAATGGAACCACAATTCCTCAATTTTTTGGGGTTACATGTTTACGGCGTTCATGGAGCAGTAAAAATGGCATGTTAACTTTATTCTGTGGGACAATACGATGCTGGCAATAACAAATTTATATATTTTTTAATTTTTACAAAATAAAAGCAATCTGGTCAAATAAACATTGTCTTGTGTTGCCATATTCTGAGACCCATAACTTTTTTATGTTTGCGTCGATGGGCTTGTTTTTCACGGGGTGACCTGTAGTTTTTAAAAGTACCATTTTGGGGTACATGTGACTTTTTTTGGGAGGTAAGCTGACCAAAAAACAGCGATTCTGTAATTTTTGGGGAAATTTTGTGGTGTTTACCGCGCGGGATAAATAATTTTATATTGTTATAGTTCTGAATTCTACGACTGTGGCAATACCAATTATGTTAATTTTTTTTATTCCTGTAATACAAAACATTTTGTTTAACATATTTTTAAAAAATGTTTAGTTCCACTAGGGGAACTAAACAGTATATTATGCTTTTTGCTGGCTTCTACTAAATGGG
Source organism: Rhinoderma darwinii (assembly GCF_050947455.1). NCBI lineage: Eukaryota > Metazoa > Chordata > Amphibia > Anura > Rhinodermatidae > Rhinoderma > Rhinoderma darwinii. The sequence goes on along the minus strand of NC_134690.1, from coordinate 195,769,496 downwards.
GAGTCCCATCTACATTTATGGCAGATGCACAGGTTATGTCTGATAAATACTGGTTCCAGCTCGAATATAAAAAAAACGGGGCTCAAACCCCTGCCCTGCCTTGTGAGGCTGGCACGGGTTGCTGAAATCAGGCGAGGACTATGTGGAGAGGTGACCATGCATACGCACGGCACTTTCCATTATGTTTTGGTGGAGTTTCGGTAACAGCAGAGCAGCGTTTGCTTGACTGTTTCTGTAGATCCTATAGAACACAATGGAGAGATGCGTGGCCACCTCTCCACTTAGTCGGTGCCAGCGATGACCTTATGTTCTTGATATAAATGTGAGTCTCAAAACCTGGACCCGCATCAATCAGACATTTATGGCATATCCTGTTGATAAGTGTCTGAGATGAAAATAACCCTTTAAGCCCTGCCTATTGCAGCTTTGCTTTCTAAAACAGTGTTAAAACTGTCCATTGGTTGTATCCAGTATTGCAGCTCAGCTCTATTTAAGTAATTGGAGATGAGCTGCAATATCACACGCAACCTGTGGAAAAGTGTGGGGCTGTTTTTTAATGATTTGATACCTTACATAAAATATTCATGATGACCATTACATGTATATTGAATTCAGGCAATTTCTATTTACAGACTATAAGAAACATTGTTACTTGCACTTTGAACAGCGTGTTTAGTATTTTTTAGGCTTCGTTCACATCTGCGTCAGGGCTCCAGTCATGGATTACATCTGAGCTTTACGTCAGGGGAACCCATGAAAGGAACCCTAACTGAAACAAACAGAAACCTTAGGTTTCCGTTTGAATAACCATTGATTTCAATAGTGACGGATCCGGTGCAAATGGTTTTCGTTTGTCACCATTGTTTAAGGGTTCTGTTGTTTAAACGGAATCAATACCATAGTAGACTGCGCTATTCATTCAGTCAAAACAACGGAACCCTTACACAACGGTGACAAACGGAAACCATTAGCACCGGGTCTTCACCATTGAAATCAAGGGTGATGCAGTCAGGGTTCCGTTTATGGGTTCCTCTGATGGAAAGCTCAGAACGGAGCCCTGACGCAGATGTTAACAAAGCCTTAGAAATGTGAATCCAGACACCTGAATCCCTCCAATTACATACACAGTAGCTGTCCAGGATGACACAAGATTTCAGATCTCAGGACAGTTACATTTGAATCAAGTGTGTTACGGTACTACCCAGACAAGCAATCAAGTTATTATATACACGTACCTGCCATTACAGGAGACTAGACACAACAAAAAGAAGACCGCATGCCCCAAAACAGGAGGGCAACATAGGTACATCCTGGCTTTTCCACTGTGATGACAAATGTACAGCTTCTAGATACTACAAAAGAATGAGTTTGTCTTCAGAATGACAGCACATTTTAAGCCTTTGTAAGAAACCCAACCCTAAAGAATCTGACACTTATTACACACCTTATAAACAAAGCAGCACAAAGTCACAGGGAAAATCCCTTGTATAGACAAGTCACTATTGCCTAATTTCTATCTGAAGCAAAAAAAAATAATAATCATTCAAGCATTCTGTAAACTACTACATCGCCATATGTACATATATATATAATCTTTACAGTTTACAAGTTTCATGGTCTTTTCATCCCTCAGGTCGGCAATAAAATGTTACCTTTTTTTGACACAATCATAGAGTGTTTTTTTCTTTTTTGTGCTTATTAATTTTTTAGTCGACCCATTTGTTTAATTCTTTTTGTGGCACAGATTGGATTTCCTCATAATACCAATGTGGAATATGATGAGAAATAGGGAGAAAATGCAATAAAATTGAACACAGAAGTTTTTGAATTTCTTGACCTTTTTGCATTCATGGATCAGATGTCAGGTAATATATTATCTGTGCTTTCCCTGAACATGTAAAAATTATCTAGATAACAAGCACCCTTTCTTCTTTGTCTAGCTTATTTACATGTCTTGTTACAAGGGTATATCATCTTTATCATTTATAGTACACCACTGAATAGCATGTTGCCACTTTGTAAATACATGATAATAATCTAACCATTAAATGAATAATAACAGTATTTTGTTTATAGGGAGAATGCAAGGAGGACACAGATTGTGTCTCCCTGACAACCTTTCCCCTCTCTCACACCCCACTAACAAAGAAATCTCGTAATTAGGAAATCTTAAATTTCCACAGCAAACTTGTAATTTGTGTGAAGAGTAGACACTATCCCAACAAATAACATTAAAAAGGGGAAGGACTGTGTTATTTCTGCTGTTATTTTTCAGTAAGTTGAAAATATGTAATAATAGGCAATTCTGAGTTTTGACCACTGGAAGCATTTATCATCTCGCTCATACTGTACATAAAATCGAATTCTCTCCTGCCTAGTTGATCAGGGTATATAAGTGTGTCATATATGTCCAGTAGATGAGACTGGTCAGTCTGATTACTCAAGTTAGAATATTGTAGTGTATTTTTATAGATTATTCAAGGTAGAGGGACTATAAAGGGGGTTTCCACCTTCTGATAACTGATGACCTATCCACTGGATCTGTGGGGGTCCGACACACGGGCCCCGCACAGATCAGCTGGTCCGGTGCCTCCGTGCACCGGATGTACATGCTGGAAGCAGTTGGCTCCAGCCACGGAATAGCAGCAGAGCTGCAGTACTGCAGCTCTGCTCCTATTCAAGTAAATAGGAGCGTACCTGCAGTTCTGCAGCACGGCCGCTATGCTATGTATGGAGCCAACTGTTTCTGACTCTGTACATAGAATTATGTGCCATAACATTCGGTGTCCACATACCACCGAAGCGACTTATCGGTGCGGGGTCTGGGTGTCGGACCTGCACCGATGATATACTGATGAACTATCAACAGGATGGGTCATCAGTATATGATCGGTGGGGTCAGACACCCAGACCCCACCCCGATCAGCTGCTCCACCTGCCTCCAGGCACCAGATGTCCATGCCGGAAGCAGATGGCTCCGGTCACAGAATAGAGGCCATGCTGCAGTACTGCAGCTCTGCTTCTATTCAAGTGAAGAGGAGCAGAGCTGCAGTCCTGCAGCACGGCCGCTATACTGTAGTCGGAGCCATCTTCCGGCTCCAACTACTGCATACAGTTCATAGCATCCGGCGCCTGGAGGCACCTATCATATCCTGTGGATAGGTCATCAGTTGTCTGTGCCCGGACAACCCCTTTAAGTTTCCTACTTATGGCAGGTGTACAAAAGTAGGACCAATTTAAGCAACATCTACCACATCAAGATCTAACACTTCTATCAAATTATAATTTTTTTTATTTTAGGCTAAGTTCAGGGTTTGAAATGGGTGAATCTGGCATGGATTTTCATCATAATCTTCGGCAGAAATGCGCAATGTTGTATTTTTTTATGTGAAACTGCATGTATTAAAGGAGGATGTCGATTGACAGGTATTTATCTTTAAGTCACAATTGCAAAATGTACTCCACCCATCATAGAACATTACTCACATTATATTTTCTATTTCCTAATACTTTGCAGCATATATGTATAACATTCCATACATGTATTGCTCACTAGGAAATATTGAATGATGTAGGTTTGTCTAGTTCAACAAGGAAGCCATTCATGCAGACGTTATGAAACAAGCAAGCATATCTTGGTATTGGTCTATCAGTATATCAGTATCAGTTAATAATGTCTGCTAGGAAAAGAAAAAGGGGAATTTTTTTCTGGCATATAAAAGGCGCAAATGGCACCACAGTCGCAATTTGCCATTTTTTGTGCTGTTAGCTACGGTCATGGTACATTTTTAGGCTCAGATTAGCAGAATGTGTCCTGTAACTTTTGGAAATTACAGTGCAAATATAGATTTGACTTTCTTGCACACAAATGGCCTTGAAATGCGTACGCCTGTTAATATATTTGGCGCACCTTACTCCCGCGTGTTTCAGATTAATAATAACAGATGAAATGCCAGTCTTAATAACTTCCCCCAGAAAAGTTTTTCTCCATTTCTCTCTGTCTTCATATTATGAATAAAGAGTTCAGTGAAAGCAGACAGCTGCTGACAGCACTAATGTAAATGTCCCCTTGTAAGCAGACGTCACCAGAACTGTGCTCCTTCTGCCCTGTAAATCAGAAAATCAAAAAATAAATGTTTTTCTCGGAAGATAAATTCTGCCCAGCGACAGAGGCAAGTCAAGATGGCAATGGCGGCGATACAGATCAAGAATTGATAGTCATATCAGCACAGACAGCAGGATACACCTTATGGAATCCACAACTTCTCAACGTCACCAAGAAGTAATAGCTCCTCTGAAATCAGGGACTAATGCTGAGTACAAATTCTCTGCAGTTTAGCCTTCCTTGGCGCAATGCATTATGTGAGAAATATCATCACCAGCAGACATCTTTCTTTCATATGCGCTTAGGTTGTCTGTACCTCTATCTTAGGACTGAGATCGCAAGCCAGTTAGGCTATGCTAGCATGGGGCAGATTGGTTGAAGAAATTCTTGCGACTGAAAATCCATGGATTGGAAATGGAGTTGTTTCTACAGCATGTGTTTGGATTTTTACAAGCCCCATTCAGATGAAAGTGATAATCACAGAAATGTCTGCAACAAATCTGCCATTGTGCCATTACACTAACAGGATCTTTTAAGAAAAATGCATTTGCAAATCTACCGTACATACCTCTTTACCAAAATCATAAGTAATGTTCTATATTCTCCCTAAAAGCGGAAATAACTTTAATTGGATAATATGCACTCAGCAAAAATAAGATTGCAAGAAAATCACAATAAAAATGAAGTAAAAGCAAAATGAAAGATAGTGAGGTATTTTCCAATCATGGCCGGCCTTAGGAGAGTATAGGGTGCAACGCTTATCACCACTCAAAGTGATGTCAGTAGCTTTTATGTTTGCACTCATGATCCTATACTTGGTGCCTAAACCTATGAATGCGGCTGCACAGGTTACAGCTACATTGCCTAGTTTGAATGGGCAGTGTTATTTGGGCACTGTACGGTATGGCTAATTGTACACTGTATCATTGTAGTATTTGGGCACTATATAGTACACCATAAAAGAAGTGGGGCCTGAAAAGTGAGGTACTTCACAGGGCACCATCCATCTTAAGGTAGGCCCTGTCTCCCATAGGAACAATGTTACTTCAGATCATTTCTTTAACTGGTTGAGGACCGCCCAATGTATATGTATGGTGCTAGTTTAAGGATGCTGCCCAAGTGATTGGGCAGCTGAATGTCGGGTGCCCAGCAGTCAGAGACTGCCACGGAGCATGGAGAGAAGAAAGAAGCTGTTTTCACCACTATTGTCAACTCTGTACTAATGTACACAGTGCTCACTGGGCGCTGTGTATAGAATAGTGGCTGCTTCTTCTACTGGTCCTAGTGGTCATGTGACTGGTAGGAGGCTGCTGCTGGGTCTACCACCTAGACTAAGCAAAGCCAAACAGTGACAATAGTCACTATAACAATGGCTGATTTCTCCTGTAACTAGGGCTGCTGTACAGCACCAGTAACAGTCTAAAAATATAGCGTAAAAAAATAAAATGAAATAATAAAGTCAAGTCTCCAAAGTTTTTTTCTGACTTTTGAGGGAGAAGTCGTAATAATTAAAAAAAAAAAAAAAAAAAATTAAACTAAAATTTACACATAAAAAAACGCTCCTCCACCAACCATTGTCGTAACACTAGCTCTGACCCAATTACCCTAAAATAAATATGTAATATATAAAAATTCACAGTAGACAATGATGATCACAAATAAAAAGTCTATTTCATTGTAACACTATATTATTACCATAAAAAAATTTGCTAAAAAAATCAAAAGGCATATTTGTTTACTAATTTTTTCACACTATAAGCCTAGAAATGCTAAAACCAATCAAAAATTCTGCGTAGAAAAATGGTCAAAAAAATAAACCTATCGCTAAAAAAAAAAAAAGACAAAAATAAGGTCGCTGGCCCATCAGATAAATAATTACAGGCATTTAACTAACTTGTGCTAAAAATGGCTAAACAGTGCATGGTCCTGAAACGGTTAATTTAATCAAAATTATTAATATATACATACTGTTGTTGCTGCAGTCAAGTAGGAGGAATTTTAATTTCACAAAGCTTTCTTTTTTTAGCTGTACACAACAAGGTTAAGGTGAAGAGGACTAAAAACAAACATAAAAGTCAGCCCATTTAAGCCCTACCTTCACAGAGCCATGGTTTCCCTTTCTTGCACTGATGAGGGCAATAAGCTGGAGTAAATGGCTCTGTACTTATTCAGGCTGTATCTTTGCTATACAGCAGCGGTTCTCGATTCATAGTTGGCAACCAAGGGCATTAAGCAACAATTTCCATGTCTCAGCCCACTATCCCAAAAAGAGGATTTATTTCATTGTTGTATAGATATGGGATAGAACTGGACATGTGAATACCGTGTTCTTCTCTAGCTGTAAATCAGTTGCTAGCTTGTTTGAAGTGTAGAAATTTTTCACTTCCCTTTCACATTCTTTGGTTGAACTTGATGGACATGTGTCTTTTTTCAACTGTACCAACTATGTAACTATGTAACTATGTAACAGAAAATGGCCTGCCAAATATATTGGCATAATGTTGGATCCATATGTTTTTTGATCAACAGAAAAAGAAAAAAATATTATCTACATGTGATCTACATTGATTACAATTATTAAATAAAAATGACCTAGAGCAACTCTGACAGTGTTATAAGCATCTGTGGCTGAGATAACAAAGATTGTGCACTGTTGCCTAGGTACCAGTTGCAGCTTTATAGAAAAGTTGGAAAGATTGACAAAAAATTATATGACAATTCAAATACAGCTTGTCAAAAAGCATATAGGAGACTCAAAATCAAATATAAAAGGATTCTATGCTCTGATACAAAAAAATTAAATTGCGGCGATAAAAATATATGTGTGTGGTGTAAGCCAAATAACACATGTCACCAAAACACGCCATACTTACCAAAAATAAAGATGATGTCAAGTTAAGCTTCTTTGCAGCAGATACTAGAAGGCTTGTGAAGGTAGTGGGTAAAATAAATGTAGTAAAATAAAGACAAATTACGGAGAAAAATCTGCTACAGCATTCATGTAGAAAGAAAGGAAGAAAAAAACAAAAAACACGGCGCCACATAGTGCAGGTTACCCAGGTGGATTACAGTAGAAAAGACCAATAAACTACTAACCTGGTTAAGGATGTAAAAAGGCTCTAAATGATATGTGCGCTGCTGCCAAGACTTGATGCCGGTGATCCTTCAGGAGACCGCAGTGAATAATGGTATAGGTGAAGAGAAAAGTGGAGTCTTCAGGAGGCGCTGCTACACACGGGATAACATGCAGACCCGTGAACAATAGTAAATCACGTATGCAGTTGAAAGTTCCTAAGATTTATTGTAGAAGCAAGTGGCAACACGTTTCAATGCTGGAACAGCATCTTCATCAGGCCATAATCTTATGGCCTGATGTAGAAAGAAAGAAATTTATCATTTGGGAGATTTTCAACAAGGTAACTATCTTAAAGGCAACATTACACAGTAAAGGCTTGGGTAACATGAATGTCCTGAGGGGTACAAGATTTCAAGATTCACAATTCAATGGAGAATGTGTGGCTGATTTGATAATAGCTAACTAGAGTGGGGAGAAATTGCATTTCCCCCATGTATAAGGATGATAGAGGCCTGAACGCTCAGACTCAAGACTGTAATTGTTACCAAAGGTACCCCTGCTTAAAGGAGACTTGAAATGGCTAAATAGTTATGCACTCAATGATTTTGTGTTTAATTGTAATGAATGTTAATCAACTTGTGAATATTTCTTTACACTTTGACATTAACCCCTTAAGGACGCAACCCCATTTTTCAAATCTGACATGTGTCACTATATGTCATAATAACTGTCACGGGCCTACAGAGGATGGTGTGAACATACGGTGTCACCAAGGAATTGACTTAAGGCTAATCCGGCAAGCGAAATCTAAGTGATCCCTAGGTATTGACCCTTTAACATGTGCAAAGTTCTCAAATACTTTCCAATCTTTCGTCCTCATAAAGGAGTGGTAAGTATTTGAGCACTATATGTTTAATATTCCAAAATTGTTGGCTATGTTGGAGGATCAATGTAGGTTTTGTATTATGTTTAGTATTTGTGCTTTTTTCATAACCACGAGTTAATCTCTCGATCTACGATTTACCATGTCACTAGCCTTATTTAGCATCCATCTTCGATACCCTCTCAGTTTGAGGCCACCCTTTATTTTGTTAGACTCACAAATAAAGGAATCATTGGTGTTACAGTTTCTCTTGGCTTTTACCATTTCCTCTACTGGGATAGATTTTAGTATATGTTTGGGATGTGCACTATTTGCATGCAGAAATGTATTTCCTGGAGCTTCCTTGCGGAATGTGAGCAATGAAATTAATTAATTAGCTACACCACTAAGACAGGGATCCAAGAAGGAAATCTTGTATGAATGGTATGTAAATCTAAGATTACAGACATTTTCATTTATGAATCTAATACACTTTGGAATAACTGCAATTTTACCTATATATCATCATCTATATATCTACTGTACCACTTAATTTGAGTGTAGAATGGATTTTGTACGGTAAAATATAGTGATCCTCCCACCATGACATCACCAAATTTGCCAAGAATAGGGAGTATTTAGCTCCCATAGAAACTCCTTGTGTTTGTAAATAATATTGTTGGTTGAAACTGAAAAAATTATGTGTCATTAGAATAGTCATGTGATTGACGTTTTCTTGCAAATCCTTGGTATATATACTGTATTGAGATAAATTATACTCTAATGCTTGTAGTGCTGCAAGGTGTGGAATTGAGGTATATAATGATACTACATTACAGCTTAGCCAAGTAAAATTTGCAGACCATCTTTTGCCAAAAAACTGTTTAAGTACATCTCTAGTGTCTGGAATGTAACCCGGGGATCTCTAAATGAGGGGCTGCAAGATGGCAGCTCAGCTATTCGCACAGCCTCTCGTTAAGAGAACCAATTCCAGAGATAATTAGTCGCATTGTAGGGGAGGACACATTTTTATGAATTTTTGGCAGAGCATGCATGATAGGGGTGACTGGATTGTCAACAAATAATTACCCCTAATGAAAAACCCTCTGAAATATGCTGTTTAACCCGTTAGTGACCGGCCCATTGTGTTTCTACGTCGGTCACTAACGGGCCTTATTCCGATGCCATAGACTTTTTACGTCGCGGCATCGGAATAAGTTTACAGAGCAGGGAGCTGTCAAATCTCCCTGCTCTCAGCTGCTAGAGGCAGCTGAGGGCTGGGAGCGTCCCTGCTCTGCCGTGTGAGATCGATATTAGTAACGATCTCACACGTTTAACCCCTCAGATGCGGTGCTCAATAGCGAGCACCGCATCTGAGTGGTTTTGGAGAGAGGGAGGGAGCTCCCTCTCTCCCCCACCGACACCCGGCGATACGATCGCCGAGTGTCTGTGTCTCTAAAGGCAGCCGGAGGTCTAATAAAGGCCCCCAGGCTGCCTGGAGTGAATGCCTGCTAGATCATGCCGCAGGCATGACATAGCAGATGCCTGTCTGTGTTAAACGGACAGGCAGTAATACACTGCAATACAAAAGTATTGCAGTGTATTATAAATGCGATCGCAGAATCGCATATTATAGTCCCCTAATGGGACTAGTAAAAAAGTGAAAAAAAAGTTGAATAAAGTTAATTTGAAAAAAAATTTGAAAAAAAATGAAAAACCCAGCTTTTCCCCTTACAAAATGCTTTACTATTAAAAAAACAAAATAAAGTTAAAAAGTTACACATATTTGGTATTGCTGCCTCCGTAACGACCCCGACTATAAATCTATTACATTATTTAACCCGCACGGTGAACGCCGTAAAAAAAATAATAAAAAACTATGGAAAAATTGCTGTTTTCTGTGAATACTGACTTTAAAAAAATGTAATAAAAAGTGATCAAAAAGTCGCATCTACTCCAAAATTGTACCAATAAAAACGACAAGTCGTCCTGCAAAAAAAAAGCCCTCATACAACCGCATCGGCGAAAAAATAAAAACGTTACGGCTCTTCAAATATGGAGACACAAAAACAAATAATTTAGAAAAAAAAGCGTTTTTACTGTGTAAAAGTAGTAAAACATACAAAAACTATACAAATTTGGTATCGTTGCAATCGTAACAACCCGCTGAATAAAGTTATTGTGTTATTTATACCACACGGTAAACGACGTAGATTTAGGACGCAAAAAAGAGTGGCAAGATTTTTTTCTATTCCCCCCCAAAAAAAAGTTAATAAAAGTTAATCAATAAATAATATGTACCTAAAAATGGTGCTATTAAAAAATACAACTTGTCCCGCAAAAAACAAGACCTTATACAGCTATGTCGATGCAAAAATAAGAAGGTTATAGCTCTTGGAATGCGACGATTGAAAAACGTAAAAAATAGCTTGGTCATTAAGGTCCAAAATAGGCTGGTCATTAAGGGGTTAAGTAATAATTGGTATATTTGAGTGGGGTTACATTGTAGTTTACAATAAGTGTCACTATTCGCCAATACATTTTCAAATTGATGACAATAAAAGTCACTATTCATGACTACAACATTCCCTCCTTTGTCAGATATTTTGATTGTTATATCCGAGGAATTCTGCAGTCGTAAGTGTGTCATTCAATTTCATGTCACTATGCCAGGTGTTTTATGAAATGATCGCTGAATAAGAGCATTTATACTGTCAAGGAGATCGCTGGATTGTACTAATTTCTTTCTGCATTCACCCTTTAAACCCTATACAGGAATCTGGACTTCGCTGCTGAGAATAACCAGGTCGCTACCCCCAGAGTATTCTCCCTTGGCTAAAGCCGACATGGATAGGAGAGGTATAGAAACTATAGCTGACTGAATACAGTGTAGGTCAGGGCAGGTGGCAGATGATCACTCTTGGTTATCTGAGCCAAAGGTCAGGGCAGGCAGCAGAGGGTCATCACGGGTAACAAACAAGAGGTCCAGTTAGGCAGCAGAGGGTCATCACGGGTTACACGCAAGAGGTCAGGGCAGGCGACGGGCAAGGATAGTTGAAGGTACAGTCAGGGTCAAATCACAGGAAATCTAAACAAACGACAATGCAGTGTTTCACTAGCATGCTAAGAGGAACCTAATTGCTCAGGCAATGCGTAAACAGCAGGGAGGTTCCTTTATACCCTGGAAAGCTGGGTGGATAATTTGTCACACACCGGCCCTTGAGGGAAGAAGGGTCCATCGCAGCCGCTCTCCTGCTGCAACTCGCGCACTAGGAAGTGACCAAAATACAGGAGGAGAGCGGCAGCAATGGAGGCCACAACCAGATGGGAGTGAAGGAGCCAGAGCACGCTGTCGAGAGGTCTGTATATGGTGGCGGCGCAGAGTGGTGGCCATTATAGTACCCCCTCCTTATGCCCCCTCTTTTTAAGCAGAGATAAAATTTCCTGAGGAGAGATAGAGTGTGAATATTCGCCTCAGGTTCCCACAATCTCTCTTCAGGACCAAATTTCTTCCATTCAGTACAGGAGCTTCTGGACGTCGACGTCCAAAATCTCCCTGACTTCATACTCTGTATAAGGAGTTTAGAAGGCAGGAGTACAAGGAGATTTCTTGAAAAAGAAACCAGCGGTTTGAGGAGAGACACGTGAATAGAATTGGGGAAGACGTAGTTTGTAGGAGACAGGGTTGATCTGTTTCAAAACAACACAGGACCCAAAAACCGATGAGCCAACTTAAAACAGGGGATCCTCAAACAAATGTGCTTGGAAGATAGCCAGACTATGTCCCCAGGGTGGAATTTTGGAGTAATTCTGCGCTTTTTCTATGCGTTATTCTTAAAGCGGCTACTGTTTTATTAATAGACTCCTTGGCCTCCTGCTAGTTGCATAAGAATTGGGCATGATAAAGATTGGCTGCTGTAACTTCAGAGAGAGTTGCAACTGGCAGAGGAATTTTTGGTTGTTGTCCATAAACCGAGAAGAAAGGTGACGACTGTGTGTATTCCCCAGTATTATTATTATTATAGGCAAACACTGCCAAAGGGAAAAGACAAGTCTAGTCATCTTGAAAAGGTGAGACGAAATTCCTGAGAAAGTTCTCCAGAACCTGGTTTATCATTCCACTTGTCCATTAAATTTAAGTTGGTAGGCAGATGAAAAGTCCAACTAAACTTCATGTAACTTGCAGAGTGCCCTCCAGTATTTGGCAGTGAATTGTTCTCTTCTATTGTATACAATATGCTTAGGGAGTCCATGCAGGTAAAAACAGTGTTTGATGTAGAGAGTAGCCAGACGATAAGCAGAAGGAAGGCCAGACGGAGGAATGAAGTGTGCCAGCTTTGAGAAGCAGTCAACTATGACCCAGATTACAGTATAGCCAGAGGAACTTGTAAAGTCAGTAATAAAATCCACAGCGATAAGAGTCCAGGGAGAGTCAAGAGTAGGTAATGGATGTAGTAATCCAGCAGACCTTAGGTATGATGTTTATTTTGCGCACAAGTGGAATATGCTGTGACATAATCTTTAAGATTCCGTAACAGAGGAGGCCACTAGTAATGACGAGAGACTAGATCTAGTATTTTCTGAATGCCTGGATGTACAGTGAATTTGGAGGAATGACCCCAATGGAGGATCTGCTTTCTTTGATTTGGAGGAACAAAAGTCTTTCCTGGAAGAATATTGAGAACTTTGGTCTATGATAAATTGAGGTTCAGGATCTTTATCCTCTGGGTCAAAGGAAAGAGATAAAATATCAGCTTTGATGTCCTTGCCTGCTGGTCGATAGTGCAGGAAGAAATTAATTCACAAGAAGAACAAAGTCCAACATGCTTGATGAGGGTTTAGTCGATATGCCAGCTGAATGTACAATAAATTATTGTGGTCGGTGTAAATGATGGGGTGATGAGCCCCTTCCAACAAATGTTTCCATTCTTCGAGGGCCAATTTGATAGCCAAGAGTACATGATCTCCTATGTCATCATTCTTAGCTTTGGAGAAAAATCCACTGAAAAGGCTTTACCTTTATACATTTTTGGAGAAAGAACAGCCCCTACTTGTACAATTGAGGAAGGCAGAATCAGTCATGGAAGTCCAGACTTTGGAATTTAATCCTTTTTTGATGAGAGCAGAGATGGGAGCCACCAGAGAAGAGAAATGAGGAATGAGTTGTCTATAGTAGTTGGCAAAACCTAAAAATCGTTGTATGGCTTTGAGTACTTGGGAACGAGGCCATTTGAGAACTACAGACAATTTTGTTGGATCCATTTGAAGTCTTTGATCAGAGATTATAAATCCCAGGAAAGACAGACAGGACTTCTCAAAAATACATTCTCCACCTTGGTATATAGGCGGTTCTCCCTGAGTCGTTGAAAGACCTCTACACCCATTGTACTTGCGATGGGTGTAGAGATCTGGGTCAAAAACAAGAATGTTATCAGAATATTCCACAACACAGCTGTAAAGAAGGTCACAAAAAATGTCATTACCAAGTTTCTGAAATACAGTCGGAGCATTACTGAGGCCAAAAGGCATAATCAGATATTTAAACTGTGGCTCTCTAGTATTAAAAGCACTTTTCCACAAATCCCCTCACGGATTCAAATTAAATTGTATGCTCCACATAAATCTAGCTAAATGAAAATCTTTGTGCTTTGCAGTTGGTCAAAGACCTCAGACATAAAAGGCAGAGGATACTTATTTTTTATTGTGATCTCATAACAGGGACGTAAGGAACAATCTTTTTTCTCGACATGAAGAAGTCTGCTCCAACACAAGATGACGACTTGCACACAAACCACCTCTCCAGGTTTGCTTTCATGTACTGTGACATTGCTTCAGTTTTATGTATAGACAAAGGGTATACTCTACACCGAGGAGGAGTGCAGTTGGGAACCAACTCAATAGTTGTAAGATCTATGGAGTGGAAGGATCTCTGCTTGACATTTGCAGAACACATCAGAATAACTAATATAAGGTTTAGGCTAATCATCAAGAACTGGTTCATTAGCCCGGGGACTGAGAGGATAGATGACAGGTCAGACAATATAAATGACAGGTTTCACCCCATCCGGTCATCTGACAAGAAGTCCAAGCTGTCACAAGAGAATATTTTCGTAACCAAGGAAGACACAGAAGAAGAGGGCTGAAAGAATTTTTCAGAACATGGAAGGAAAGTAGTTCATGATGGAGTGCTCCGATTTGCATGGATATGGGCTCGGTAACCAGGTGGATGATTTCCGGTAATACTTTTCCATTCACAGATGTATAAGGAAAGGTGCCCGTCCAGTTGGAGCACCGGGATCTGATAGCATGTAACTAGAGATTGGCAGATAAAGTTTCCTGCAGAGCCAGATTCCAGAAATGCTTGGACTGAGAAGCGAACTTAAGTGGTGGACAAACTGACAGGTACAGTCATTTTTTGAGGGGCACATACACTGCCTAGTGTAGCCTCTCCTACTTGCCCTAGGCATTGGAGTTTCCCGGTCTCACCGCACAATCATTAAAAAAGTGTATGTTTTACTGCCACAGTACAGATAAAAGGTTATTGGTGTGTCTTCTTAGGCATTTTTCAGCAGAGAGCATAATTTTTCCACTTGTATGGGTTCTTCCAGACAGGTATCAGACTTTAATGTGGCTTGTCAGACTTTCCCAAAATGTAGCGATGAGGGCTTTGTTATTTTACTGTAACTCCATAGCTAGGATACGAAACTGGATGGCAGGCATATTGTCCATAAGTAGAAGTACCTTAGCGGAGTTTGAGAAGAGACGATGCTGCTGATGATGCCCGACCAAGCTCTTAAAACAATTCAAATACCTTAAAGGGAATGTGTTGCTAGCAAAAAATGTATTTTTTTTTTTTAGTTCAACAATTAGTGTGTGGGTGATTAAACATTGTTCTCATTTTTTTTATTTTTTTCACGAGTCAGGAAATATTATAAATTAGATTCTAATTTATAATATTTCCCAGTGCTGGCCACTAGATGGAGCAATTCCCAAAATTGCAGCATTGCATGTGGTAAAGCAACCACATTGCTTTATGCTGCAAAATTGGGAAAAACTCACTCGCTCTAGTGAGCTCTCAGAATCCCCCCTCCTTTATCCTGGCTAGTGACGGGAGAAACTAGGGGATTGAACGGTCAAACCTCCTACACTGTGTGTCGCCATTTTTTGAGCTAACACACAGTGTAGTAGGTTTACATACAGTAGTAAACACACACTGAAACACGAACATACATAGAAATCACTTACCTGCTCCAGTCGCCACCGCTCCCTCCGGTCCGTCCACTCCGTCTGCTGCCGCTGCTCCATGTGCACAAGTCCGGAAGCCGCGACCGGAAGTAGTAATCTTACTGTCCGGCCGCGACTTCCGGTCCACAGGAAAATGGCGCCGGACGGCGCACAGTTCAACTTGGACTGTGTGGGAGCGGTGCATGCGCCGTTCCCACACAGACGGCGTACAGCATAGTGGATGGAACGGGCCCCGTTCGCATTCACTATGGGACTGGAGCTGCCGTATTCCATGTCTGTATGTGTCGTTAATCGACACATACAGAAATGGAGTAAAAAATGGCAGCCCCCATAGGGAAGAAAAAGTGTAAAAATAAAAAAAAGTAAAACACAAACACACAAATAAATATTAAAGTTTTTAATAAAAGACTAAAATCAAACTGATGTTAAAAAAAAAATTTTCGTGACACTATTCCTTTAAAGAATGCTTGAGTGTCAAACATGATAGGATTGTTCCGTTTCCATACTAGTGATGTCAGGCAAGCACCTTATCAGACATTAGAGATAAGATATAGTCTATCTTAGCCCGTTTAGAAACAAATTGATGCACCATTACCTCAAAATGGATTGTGCATTAAAGAGGCTCTGTCACCAGATTATAAGTGCCCTATCTCCTACATAATCTGATCGGCGCTGTAATGTAGATAACAGCAGTGGTTTTTATTTTGAAAAACGATCATTTTTGAGCAAGTTATGAGCAATTTTAGATTTATGCTAATTCGTTTCTTAATGACCAACTGGACGTGTTGTTACTTTTTACCAACTGGGCGTTGTACAGAGGAGTGTATGACGCTGACCAATCAGTGACCAATCAGCGTCATACACTTCTCATTGTTCCAGCCCAGCTTCTTTCACTGCACAATCACACTGTGCTGTGGATCATGCTGGGCTGGAATAATGAGAAGTGTATAATAATGATTGGTCAGTGTCATACACTCCTCTGTACAATGCCCAGTTGGTAAAAAGTAAAAACATGCCCAGTTGGTCATTAAGAAACTAATTAGCATAAATCTAAATTTGCTCATAACTTGCTCAAAAATGATAGTTTTCAAAATAAAAAACACTGCTGTTATCTACATTACAGCGCCTATCACATTATGTAGGAGAGAGGGCATTTATAATCTGGCGACAGAGCCTATTTAATTCAGGAATCCTCCACAAGCACTTAATGCCTTTATAGCGAGGGGGAGTTGATAGATGCAATCCAGGACTGAAGGCAGTAGCTTGAGGTGATGGTGGTTTCGTCACAGGAGCCGTTTGGGAGGATAAGGCCTCATGCACACGACCGTAGACGTGTGCACGGCCGTGATTTTCGGGTCGGCCGGCTGCGGACTGTCAGCGGACTGTCAGCCGCAGGCCGCCCGCACATGCACATGGCCGCGGCCATTGTTTTCAATGAGCCCGGACCGCAGAACCGGGCCGTTCTTTCTGCGGTCCGGGCTCCCGGGCCGTGCACGGACCGCAAAAACTATGGTCGTGTGCACGGCCCCATAGAAAAGAATGGGGCCGCAATTCTCCCGTGGATTTTCGGGGGAATTGCGGCCGCAAAAACACGGTCGTGTGCATGAGGCCTAAGGCATTTAAACGTAAAGATACATTCTGTGATAAATGAACAAGGGATCTATAGGACATTTTCTTTTCTGCCCTGTTCAATGTCTCTATCGTGGGAAGGCCCCTGGCAACTTCCCGCGGCTGTTCAACGCTGTCTCTGTCTTGGGGAGGCCTCTGGAACATAGCAATCTCGCTTAGACTAGCGAAGGTTCTTTATACTCCACTCGCTAAACCAAAAGATCCTCTCTGGCTTCATGGCCTAATTCGCTACTAACAGCACCCCTGCGGCCCTATGGCCTGCAGCCCGCGCACACTGAACCCTGTTAGTCGGGAACAGAGACCTTAAATAAACTAAGCGCCCCCTTCAGCATGAGGCATGCACCACATTCATGCTGTCTGCCATGCCTCCCAACCATCCCAGATCTAGCTGGAGCATTACACTATGTGTGGGGAGGCACTATGGGGGGGGGGGTATTACACTGACTCATTTATCAAAGACGAAAGTTAAAAGTAGCACAAATGTATAGCTGCTCAAAGCAGGAGTAATAAGACATTCAGTCAGACAATTCCACATGATTAATAAGAAGGCATGCACCTTTTAATAAATAATGGGCAACTCTCACCCACTACCCTCTTCAATTTAGTTGGTGCAAAATTATTATTAAACATGGGCCAATGTATACACATTCTAACAGTATAATTTTTATATTTTACCTCTGGTCCGATTATCCAGGGCTAGTTTCCCATAACTGCCTTTTAAAAAGGGATGGGGCCCAACACAGTATTTTCCCAGGGGCCTCCACAGACATTAATCCGGCCCTGAGTCTGACTATTTCTTAACTGGAGAAGTCTTTCAAGTCAAATAAAACACCTTATCTGTGGTTAGAGAATAGTATCTTATTTCACAAAGCCTGCATTACTCTACAAGAAAGCCATATATTCAAGATTAATCCCATGTGAATCAATAAGAATGAATCATATTTAGAACAAATTAAAATGTTTTCTTCCCTGCATTGCAGGGTGGAGTGAAGACATTTAAACAAAGAAAACTCTATGTGAAGTTATACCTTTCTATAGTAATTGCTTCACATGGAGGAAGAGAACACTTTCAATAATTAAACTATTTGCAAGAGTCTTCTAATTATACACACACACACACACACACACACACACAAACACACACACACACACACACACACACACCTTGCATGTGTGTTCCTAAAAGTGTATTTCATAAAACTGCTCATAAAAAAAAAAAAAAACCCACATAGCTCACAAGAATAACAGAAAAAAAGTTTTACATGGTGGCACTGAGAAAGAAAAGGTCATCAATAATTTAATAGCTACGTCAGATGTAGCCATCTTTATCTTAACTTTTAATGCACTAAATACACAGTGGCAAGAAACTTCAGTTCAGTGGCAGCGGGTGCAGTGTGTTTGTGACATGCAGGACCGAGCTTTTATCGATCACATTTAAGTTCATAACTTAGATGTGATCGATAACAGATGGATCTTGCATGTCAGAAACATGCAGGATCTGCTTTCACCGAACGTGTAAGTCCCGCTGACCTGATGGATTCAGGTCTCAGCGACTATATAAAATGAGATAGAAGATATGGAGGCACTCACCGGATATTCAACAAACTTCTTTATTTCTGGATCTCGGTCAGGATGTGGAATTAGCCTACGGCCGTTTCACGTGCGTACACGCTTCCTCAAGGCCTTGGCGTCACTTCCTCTACCTGCCTTTTTATCCACATGTCAGTACAAAATGTTATGCAACAAAATACTAAAAGACAGGGAAATACACAATATATAATATGGTGAAATAGTATATCATATTTGTATCAAAGTAAAGTAACAGTATATTACTATTTATTCATTACGTTTAAAAACAACAAGGTTCTGGGGGCATGGCCTGGATGCTGACTGTGGCGGACGCTTAGCTCGGAGCTCCGTCCTCAGACCTCGAAGCGACGGTGATTAAACGACCGAAAGCTGACTTACCTGTCATTTCCCGGTTCCCCTGATTGCAGGCGAGATGATGACCAGGAAGAAGGGCAACAAATCCGGCCCGAAGCGCCTGACGGACTTCTTCTCTACCCGCAGCATGAGGCGGGATGGCATCCAAGATGGTGCCGGCTCCAACTCCCCAGGAGATTCCGGCGCTTGTGGCAGGGACTCTGGACCAGCTTCCCCTGCGGCCTCTCTGGGTGAGTCTTCACGCACTCTGGTGTGCCCTAGACATAGATCTAAGGAGAGTGAGGGAGACACGCTATCTGCGCCTAGCCTCTTGCAAACACCCAAAGCTGACAGTGCAGAGGAACAGAGGTTAGAGAGGGGGGAAGATGGGATTATAGATAACCCTGGTAGACAGAGCTCACAGTTCTCAGAAGAAGATGCTGCACAGGGAGGAGACCCAATATCTAATCTACCCACCACAGACCAGGCGTCAGAAACGTTTATTAAAGGCATTGTAATGGCGCTCAGAGGATCTTTGCAACAGGATATGGCCAAAATTACTGCCAAGCTTAATACTTCCATAGAAGATCTGGGTGCTAGAGTGGATCATGTGGAGAACAAGATGGGAGATTTCACACAGGCCCATAATGATCTGGTTGACGCGCATTATGTGTTAGAGGAGGAGATCGAGGCTATGAAAAGCAAAATGGCGGATATGGAGGATCGGAACAGACAGAACAATGTTAAGTTTCGGGGCATTCCTGAATCGGTGGCACAAGCGGATCTTCAGGGTTATCTCCAGAAGCTGATTAAAACCCTCTTGCCTGAATCCCACCCTCCGGATTGGATTATTGATCGAGCCCATCGTCTGCCTAAACCCAAGGCTCTACCGGCTGACATCCCACGTGACGTGATTTCCCGCATTCATTTTTTGCATGTGAAAGAGGCCCTGATGTTTGCTGCACGGAAAAGGCAGCCTTTGCCAGATCCATATGGCGGCGTCCCTCTCTATGCGGATCTCTCGCAGGCTACGTTACAAGCAAGGAGGGCCTTCTCTCCGGTAACCATGTTGCTACGTAATCACAAGATACCCTATAAATGGGGCTTCCCTACTAAGCTGTTGATACGGAAAGATGATCGTACCCATGTCCTGATCAAGCCTGCTGACGGGGATAAATTGATGTCGGACTGGGGTTTCCCACTCTCTGACCCACAGCGGAAATCTTCTCCTAGGGGACCGGCGAGGATCTCCCCAGAATGGTCGAGGAATGCTGAAGCTCGCTGAGGGACTGTCTTTTCTTGGCTATATATGAGGTCGAGTCTCATCTGGTCGAACTTTCACCCCCGAAACCTTTACGGGATCGCCAAGGTTGATGGGATCCTGCTGGAACTGTCCCTGGCCCCAGGGAATGTTGTTTTTCCAATATGAATACAGGTTTTTGTGTTTCTGTTTTTCCCGGTTGTCTTCCCGGTTTTCTCACCCAAACAGCTTTTCCAAGAATATCCTTTTCTGTATTGTCCAAGTACTCAATGTAGAGTTGATACAGTGCCTTAACTATGTTATATTGCAGCTCTGTAATAGGGATTATGGTGGTTAAGATAGTATCCCTTAATGTTAAGGGTCTGAATAGCCCTTTTAAAAGGTCGTCTGCCTGGAAGGAGGCTCTGAAGTCCGGTGCGGATATTATATGCCTGCAGGAAACACATTTTCAGCAATCGAAATGTCCGACCTTTGCAAATGCTAGATTTCCCCATGTCTTTATGTCTAATGCTGAACGGAAAAAGGCGGGGGTTTTGATCGCCATCAGGGATACGATAGATTTTAAATTAGTTGACTCCCGGATGGATGTTGGGGGGAGATTTCTGGCTCTAATATGCTCCATTAATGATACTTTAATCACATTGGTCAATATATATGCCCCTAATGCTTCTCAGATCAGATTTCTAAACAAAACCATGCGGAAAGTCCGCAAAATTCAACAGGGTCAGCTTATCTTATGCGGAGATTTTAATGTCATTCCAGACAGACTTCTAGATTCTACCAGTAAGAGCAGGAGATCTCTCCCTACTTTATCGCCGTGGGCTCAGCAGCAGGAGGTTTACGACGTATTTAGATGTCATAATGCTTCGGCTAGAGAATTCACTTTTTACTCGTCTTGTCACCACACCTTTTCTAGGATAGACCTATTTCTAGTAGATAAGTGGCTGCTGAATTCAGTGTTAAAAGCTGACGTGGGAGAAATTACTTGGTCAGATCATGCCCCTATCTCCATGCAGGTAGCGCTGTCACCCTGGTCTCGTCCTCGCAGGTCTTGGAGGAACAATACCTTTTTGATGGCTTTGACCCAATATAGAGGACGTATTTCCTCTCAGATATAGGATTACTTTGACCTGAATGACTCCCCGGACATAGATCCATTTGTGTTGTGGAATGCCCATAAGGCGGTGATGCGTGAACTCTTGATCCAACAGAGTTCCCATTACAAAAAACAAAAACAGATGAACACAGATCGCATCCTAGCACAGATTAGGGTCCTAGAGTTACAACAGCAATCCTCCCCGTCACTCACTGTGCATGACGCTTTGGCTAAACTAAGACAGGAATTGAGAGAACTCCTGATAGCAGACTTTGACAAAAGTTTGACCTCCCTTCGCATGACCTACTACACCTCCCATAACAAGGCGAGTAAATATATGGCGAATAGAGTTAAACAAAACGGCAGAAGTCTAAGATACCGTTTTTGATAGCGAAGGGAAGTGAGCCAAAGATCTCGAATCCTCAAGGTATTGCAGACAGGTTTAGCCAGTTTTACTCCAAATTGTATAATTTACAAGACGACCCTACTATAGTACCGCCTACGGCAGAGGCCATAGATACATTCCTAGATCAGATTCAGCTGCCTAAAATAACTTCTCTTCAACTTGACCAACTAAACGCTCCTATCCTATCGGACAAGGTGTCCAAAGTTATAAGACTAGCTAAATCATGCAAAGCCCCGGGACCGGATGGGTTCTCATCTGAATATTATAAACTTAATGAATCTATTTTGGCCCCTTATCTATTATTTTTTAACGCGGCCATAGCTAGGGGAAGCCTCCCGGCTGAGATGTTGCAGGCTACCATTGTAACTATTCCAAAACAAGGGAAGCCTCCGACTATTCCGGCTAATTTCCGGCCCATCTCATTGCTAAATTGTGATACGAAGCTTTATGCGAAATTATTGGCCCAACGTCTCTTGACGATACTTCCCACAGTAATTCATAATGATCAGGTGGGTTTCACTCAGGGGAGACAGGTGCCAAATGGCACAAGGCGCATTATAAATTTGATTTCTAAGGTGGAGACTGGTCGGACGCCTTCTATTCTCCTTACTCTGGATGCGGAGAAGGCGTTCGACAGGATACATTGGGGATTTGCCTTTGAAACTATGAAACGATTTGGGTTTTCTGGCTCTATACTGGGGGCGATTGGGGCTCTGTACTCTACACCTTCTGCCCGGGTGTTAGCTAACGGGATGCTGTCTAAACCATTCAATATCACTAATGGAACGAGACAGGGCTGCCCATTATCTCCCTTACTTTTTACCATGGTAATGGAGGCAATGGCAGAATTGATACGGATGGATATGGGAGTGCGGGGGATATCTGTGGGACATCGACAGCATAAAATTGGATTGTTTGCGGATGATGTCATATTGACCCTCACAGACCCGCTGACCTCTCTCCGCAGAGTAGCAGAGATTTTGACACAATTTGGCAAGGTGTCCTATTATAAAGTGAATGCTTCTAAGTCTCAGATATTGGGAGTAGCCATGCCATTGACATTGCGGCAAGATATTCAGAAGGAGTTTCCGTTTGGTTGGGAGGAGATGTCGATTCCATATTTAGGCATAAAATTGTGTTCTCCAACCTCTAAATTAGCTCATATTAATATTCTCCCTCTCCATGATAAATTGCAAGACGAATTGAAATGCCTGTCGGACACAGAACCGTCCTGGATGGGTCGAGTAATTCTATATAAAATGCTTATCCTCCCCAAGATACTCTATGTTTTTAGGACAGTTATGGTTCCTCTGCCGGCCTTCATCCTTCGGAAGTTACAGGATCAGCTGATGCGGTTTATATGGAAAGATAGGAAACCTCGGATAGCTAGACACCGCCTTTACATACATCGGCAGAGAGGAGGTATGGGAGTGCCGAGCTTAGAGGCTTACCATAAGGCTATAGTGGTGCGACAATTGAGATATTGGTGCACTTCATTCTCTGGCTCTAGTTGGCCTACGATTGAACGACACCTGATGGGGGATGTCCCTCTTCCCTCGCTACTTTTAATCCATGCAAAATTTCCTAAGAAGGTACTTCCTAAATTCCCCACGGTACGAGTTTCGGTACAAGCATGGAGACATATTTTGCCATTGATACCCTCCTCTGCTTCGGTGTGCAAGCTTTTCTTACCACTGGATGCTCTTGAGCTTTTAATACCTAATCTGAACCTGCTACGTTGGGCGTGGCGACGTTGGAAGACCTTTATTGGGAGGACCGTATTAAATCCTTCTCAGAATTAAGGGCGGAGTATGCCATTTCTCACTCTGAGTTTTTTAAGTACTTGCAGATTCGACATCTCCTCCCGTCACGGGCCCATGCACAGGTTTGCATTCCCTCCAGGTTATACCATCTGCTCTTCGAATCTTCCGCGATAGAGTCTAAATTAACGAGGTCCTTCTATGAAGTGCTCTTAGGGGATACGATGATGGCTAAAAGTCCACAAATGTTACAGTGGGAGGGGGAATTGGGATCTATTTATCCCATAGAGGAATGGTCCAAGGCTATTAAGTGGACGCTTAGGTCTACCATGAACTCAAACCTTTTGGAAGTTTATCACAAGCTTTTGTTGCGATGGTATTATACTCCCCTTAAAATATCCAAGATATTTCCCGGAGCTAGCCCAGGATGCTGGAGTGGGTGGGGACCCTACATCACATTTTTTGGGAATGCTCCGTTATTGCTCCAGTGTGGGTCTCAGTCTTCAATCTTTGTTCTAGATTGTAGGGGTTCAGCTGACACCAAACGCAGATATAGCCCTTCTGTCCTTAAATATGGGTGCAATTCCACCGGCAAATAGAGCCCTGGTTTGCCATATATGTCTCTCAGTTAAACTATTGGTGGCTAAAAACTGGAAGTCGGCCACGGTCCCTTCCTTGAGAGAGATCATTGAAAATGTTTCATCCCATTGTGTATATGAGAGATTATTTGCACTTCGACAGAACAGACTGAGTAGGTTTAAGGCCCAGTGGCAAAGGTGGACTGATATGTTCCCATGTTGAGGCATATGCATGGAATTCTGTGCTTCACCACTATGACTATGGTTGGTGCTGTTGTAAATTTTGATGTAACACAATAATGGATATACGGATGATTTACTGAAATTTTTCCTTGTTTCCCTGTCCCTTCCCTTCCCTTCTCACCTTCCCCTCCAAGATTGTATTTTCATTCTGCCTACCTCAGATGTACTGGATTGTACTATTTTGTCCTTTGATTATCTTGTTGATGGTACATTTTATATGCTTTTGTACAACAGTGATTTCTGTGTTTAAAACCAATAAAAATTAATGTTTAAAAAAAAAAAAACAACAAGGTTCTTTTATGTTATAAAGGCACTAAGGTCGTTTCGGTCATTAAGGCCGAGAGGTCCTAGTGCCCCTGTCTGCGAGATAATTTCTGCCTCTTTTTGCAATAGAACTCGATGCCTGTCTCCTCCAGACACTAACGGTTTAAGGGAGTCTTTAAGTCAGAATATAAAAACATGTACTTTATTGGACAACGTCTAAAAAGTTATACACACATGAACTATTTAAAAATGAAACACCACAGATGACAGACAAAAAGAGCGCCAAAACATGAGGTATTTATCCATACACTTTCACATAACCATTACATGTCAATGTATACATTGGTATACCGTGTCATAAATAAAGTGCATAGTGCAGCATGACTACTTAAACCAGGAATATATCTGGTTCTGGGAATATGAAGAGTGTACTGTTTGTTGATCTAAGGGTAAGTAGAGACCCCCCTTACCACTATTCTACTTGTTATAAAGTGCAAAGTGCAAACAACAAGTAAACTGAACAGAGGTGGACTACTGACCCATGATGCTGTACCTCAGGAAATGGCGACCTGCTTCTTGGACGTACATGTGACAATAGAGGAGGGTGAAATACAGACAAAAGGATATCGAAAACCCACAGCTACTAATACACTTTTACGATATGATAGTTACCATCCAAAACATGTAACTCAATCTTTACCATATGCTGAATTTTTACGTTTAAGAAGAATTAATAGCAGTGACATTCCTTGAGCAGGCAGATGAAATGAGAAAAAGGTTAGAAATTCGTGGCTACCCTTCTAGATTGGTAGAGGAAGCTTTAAATAAAGCTAATAACAATAAACAGTCATCTCTATTACAACACAATAAAAAGAGAAAGAAAAAATTCAATACAAAAGAGGATAAAAGGTTTGTTTTATCCTTTGGTCATAGTCCAATGAGCGATGTTATCCGTACGAGTATTAGAAAAAATTGGCATCTTGTTGAAAATGATCCTCTATTAATGGAGGTTGCAGTTAGGAAACCAATAACATCTTTCCGTAGATGCAAAAATTTGAAGGACATATTAGTTAGAGGTCGTTTTTCCCAAAAAGAGAAGGGAAATGAGAATTGGTTATCAGCCATAGGACCGAAAGGTAATTATAAATGTGGACAGTGCAACTATTGCAACTCCATTATCCGCACTAGGAAACTTAATTTAGGGGGCTGTGTGTTTGAAATCAATGAGCTGATAACATGTAGAACTCAATTTGTTGTATATGCTATTGTCTGTAACTGTGGCAGATTTTATGTAGGTAAAACTATCCGACCAATGTATATTAGATTTCATGAACATATGAAAGTGAAGGTTGTCCTAGATTAATACAGCATATGCAGGAAGAACATAAAGGCAATGCTAGATGTATGCGTTTTGTGGGTATAGTTCACATTAAACCGTTAGTGTCTGGAGGAGACAGGCATCGAGTTCTATTGCAAAAAGAGGCAGAAATTATCTCACAGACAGGGGCACTAGGACCTCTCGGCCTTAATGACCGAAACGACCTTAGTGCCTTTATAACATAAAAGAACCTTGATGACTACTTCCGGTCGCGGCTTCCGGACATGTGTTCTGAAGCAAGCACTAGGAGCGGAGGGAGCAGACGGAGCGTACGGACCGGAGGGAGCGGCGGCGGCAGGAGCAGGTAAGTTATGTCTGTGTATGTTCATGTTTTAGTGTGTGATTACCACTGTATGTAAACCTACTACACTGTGTATTTGCTGAAAAAATGGCGACACACAGTGTAGGAGGTTAGACCGTTCAATCCCCTCGTTTCTCCCGGCACTAGCCAGGATAAAGGAGGGGGGGATTCTCAGAGCTCACTAGAGCGAGGGATTTTTTCCCAATTTTGCAGCATAAAGCAATGTGGTTGCTTTACCACATGCCAATGCTGCAATTTTGGGAATTGCTCCCTCTAGTGACCAGCACAGGGAATTGTTATAAATTAGAATCTAATTTATAATATTTCCTGACTTGTGAAAAAATTAAAAAAAATTATAACAATGTCTAATCATGTATACACTAACTGTTTAACTAAAAATAAAATAATAATTTTCTAGCGACACATTCCCTTTAAAAAGTTTACAATATGGTGACAATCAATACATTCAGTGTCGGACTGGAGTACCTTGGGCCCACCAAAGGAAATAATTTTTGGGGCCCACTCTTCGGTTATATAGAAATAATGCAAGCCCACTCTTAAGGCGAAATTCACACGAACGTGTGAGGTTTTGCGCGAGCAAAAAACGCAGCGTTTTGCGCGCATTGCAGTTCCGTGTGGCATCAGTGTTTGGTGCGTGGCTGCGTGTTTTTTGTGCGTATGGCCTCGTTATGACACGTGGTTTTAATGTTTAGAAACATAAATGAAGGAGGTAGTTTTATTATTTCCTTAATTTCGTCAACAACTGTAGCACAAATCATGCGTGGCACACGGAAGTGCGACCGTGTGCCGTGCGTGATTTTCACCCACCCATTGACTTCAATGGGTGTGTGATGCGCGAAAAATGCTCAAGTATAGGACATGTCGTGAGTTTTACGCAGCGGACACACGCTGCGTGAAAAACATGGAATGTCTGAAAGGCCCCATTGATTTACATAGGTCAATGCGACGCGCGTGATTTTCACACGCGTATCACGGACGTAAAATATGCTCGCGTAAATAAGGCCTAATTGTGTAGTAAAACCTGTATAGTAAAACAAAGACCAATATTACCACCATTTAACCCCTACCCGTACAAGTCAGTAACTATACGTGGTCACAGGAGGTTACTTCCTGCACGAGGAGGTATAGTTACTGAGTTGTTCCCGGTGGTACACGAGGAACCGGGAGAGAAGCTGTCCCTGACAGCTAACACTCCCAAGTCACCGGCAATAGACCCCGATTAGCAAGCCGATGCCGGTGATCAATGTGATTGGTGGATCTGTACAGCTCCACTGATCACATTCTTTTTACTGTGAAAGTTTTAAAAAACATTCCCGGGACTTGTAGTTAAGTCTTGGAACAGTTACAAAGGTCCCCCTCCCTGACCCATGCACCATGTGACCGGCAATAGACCAATAGCGGCGGTCCATTGCCGGCGATTGCTCTGATTATTGTTTCTGTTCAGACCTACCAATCACAGTGCGCTTTTAGCCAGGGGCTCCCAGACACGATCCATAAAAGCGGTCCAATGCCGGCGATCAATGTAATTGGTGGATCTGTCCCTAAAAGTGATCAAAAGTATTATAAAAGTTGTAAAAACTCTTCCTGTGAAAAACTCTTCCATGTACGGTATAAAAATGTACAAACTGTGTGAATCGGAGACCGGATACACACACGCTTTCCGGATTTATGAGGGGAAGGACAGGACAATACAGCCCCCAAATTGCCCCGCCCCATCCTGTCTACAACAGGGAAGATAGTGTGAGACCTCCTACACCCACTGCTTGATCAGGGGTACAACTTGTACTTGGACAACTGGTGCACAAGTGTACCCCTGTTCAAATGTCTAAAAGACAAAAAAACAGTGGCATGTGGTACGGTGCGAAAAAATCAGAGGCCCCTTCCCAAGACCCTCATCGGCCAAATCCCTATCAATTGGCTAAAGCAGGGCATTGCTGCAGGATGGGATCCTGTGTCTCAAATTTAGAGGGCATTAAAAACATGACATGGCACCAAAAACTATTCCAGCAAAATCCACGCTCCAAAATCAAAAAGGCGCTTCTTTGCTTCTGAGCCCTACTGTGAGTCCAAACATCAGTTTATGACCACATTGTAACGCCTATGGCCGCGGCCCGTCGTTCTGACTTACCCCTTGACAGCCGTGGCCATGGACAAGTGAGTTCCCTGCAGCATCGTCCACCTGTGAGGCGCTGGCACTCACTTCCTGGTATCAAGACTGTCTCCTGGGGGGCGCACGCCCGGGCATGCACGGTCTTGAAGGGCCAGTGCGTGCATAATTGCAGGAAGTCTGCAATCAAGCCCAGAATACTACTGGACTATAAAAAGGGCTCTGCCTTCTTGTTCCTTGCCTGAGCGTTGTTCGTTACCCAAAGTTTGTCTTGCAAATGGTCTCCTAGTGTCTTCCAGGTTCCTAGTGTTCCCTGTTCCTGTATCCTGTATCCCGTGCTATCCTGGTCAAGTGCCGCGCTGAGCTGTTGTCATGTTGTGCTGTATTCCACGCCTGTTCTGCTATTCCACGCCTGACATCTACCTGCTGCCTGGTCCCAGCCGAACCTGCCTTGCTACTGTCCCAGTGGCCACAAGTACCCTTTCTGGACTATAGACTCTGTACTATATCTGTTTGGCCAACTGCTATCCCGCTACGCGGTACAGCCCAGTGGGTCCACACCCCGCATCGTGACACACATATGGGGTATTGCCGTAATCGGGAGAAATTTATTTATAAAAGTTGGGGTGTTTTTTCTTCTTAATTCCTTGTAAAAATTAAAAAATTATATGTTTGTTCGGAAAAAAAGTATATTTTCATCTTCAGAGACTAATTCCACTAAATTCTGCAAAAAAAAAAAACTGTGGGGACAAAATGCTAAGTATACCCCTTGAAAAATTCCTTCAAATACTTTCCAAAATAGGGTCACTTTTTTGGGGTTTCCCCTGTTTAGGCACCAGATGACCTCTTCAAACCTGACATGGTGCCTAAAATATTCTAAAAAAAAAAGAGGCCCTGAAGTCCACTAGGTGCTCCTTTGCTTCTGAGGCCTGTGCATTAGTCCATTAGCACTCTAGGGCCACATGTGGGATATTTCTAAAAACTGCAGAATCTGGGCAATAAATATTGAGTTGCGTTTTTCTGGTAAAACATTCTGAAAAAAATGTATTACAAATTAATTTCGGCAAAAAAAATGAAATTTGTAAATTTCACCTCTACTTTGCTTTAATTCCTGTGAAACGCCTAAAGGGTTAAGAAACTTTCTGAATGCTGTTTTGAATACTTTGAGGGGAGCAGTTTTCAAAATCGGGTATTTTATTGACACTTTCTAATATATAAGGCCCTCAAAGCCACTTCAGAACTAAACTGGTCACTGAAAAAATATGATTTTGAAAATGTGAGAAATTGCTACTAAAGTTCTAAGCCTTGTAACGTCCCGGAAAAATAAAAAGACGTTCAAAAAATGATGCAAAAATAAAGTAGACATATGGGAACTGTTAACTAGTAACTATTTTGTGTGGTATTACTATCTGTTTTACAAGTAGATACATTTAAATTTAGAAAAATGCAAATTTTTACACATTTTCTCTACATTTTGGTATTTTTCACAAATAAATATTGAATTTATTGACCAAATTCATTCACTAACTTAAAGTACAATATGTCACAAGAAAACAATCTCAGAATTGCTTGGATAGGTAAAAGCATTCCCAAGTTATTACCACATAAACTGATATATGTTAGATTTGAAAAAATCGTCTGTGTCCACAAGGCCAAAACAGGCTGTGTCCTAAAGGGGATAGTAAAACAAAGACCAATATCATGACCATATAGTAAATATATAGCAATAGATACCAGTTCTACACAGGCACTCTGCAGACCATATAAGTGAATACAGTACAGTGAAATCCAGTGAATCAGAGGCAACATACCTATTCACCGCACCTATTCTCAACCTTCTACAAAAACTCATTATTTACAGTGCCCCAGACAAAAATAATGCTTGCTCTTGGTGCCCCACACAGTAATAGTACTCCTCTTTTGTGCAACACACAGTAATAAGAGCAGCCCATACAGTAATAGTGCTTCTTTAAGGCCCCACACGGTAATAGTGCTCCTCTTAGTGCCCTACAAAGTAATAGTACCCGCCAAACAGTAATAGTGCCCCCTTTAGGTCCCAAACAGTAATAGTGTCCCCTTTCGGCCCTGCACTGTAATAGTGCACCTCTTAGTGCCACTACAGTAATAGTGCCACCTTACAGAGTTATACTTCCCTATGTGCTCCCAAACAGTAGCAATGCCCCTCTTTTTGCACCCCCACACTGTAGTAGTACTTCTTGTGCCCTCATATAGTGGTTGTACTTTTTGTGCCCCATATAGTAGTTAGGTCTCCTTGGTGCCCCTATATAGTAGTTAGGTCCCTCTGTGCCCCCATATAGTTGTTAGGTCCCCTTAATGCCCATATATAGCAATCAGGTCCTCCTTTGTGCCCCTTAATAGTAGTTAGGTCCCCCTTTGTATCCCCATATAGTAGGTAGGTCCCTTTTGTTTCCCCTATATAGTAGTTAGGTCCCTGTTGTGTCCCTATATAATAGTTGGGTCCCCTTTGTTCCCCTGTATAGTAGTTAGGTCCCCCTTTGTGCCCTGATATATTAGTTAGCTCCCCTTTGTGCCCTCTTATAGTAGATAGGTCCCTTTTGGTTCCCCGATATAGTTGATAGGTCCCCTTTGTGCCCCTTTATAGTAGAAGGGTCCCTTTAGTGTCCTCATATAGAAGTAAGGTCCCCTTTGTGCCCCCATATAATAGTTAGGTCCCTTTGATGACCATATATAGTAGATAGGTACCCTTTGTGCCCCTATAAAGTAGTTAGGTTCCTCATATAGTATTTAGGTCCCCTCTGTGCCCCCATGTAGTAGTTAGGTCACCTTTGTTCCCCCATATAGTAGTTAGGTCCCCTTTGTGCCCCATATAGCAGTAAGGTCTCCATTGTGTCCCTATATAGTAGTTAGGTCCCCTTTGTACCCCTATATATTAGTTAGGCCCCCTTTGTACACCTAAATAGCAGTCAGGTCCTCCTTTATTCCCCTTAATAGTAGTTAGGTCCCCATTTGTATCCCAACATAGCAGGTAGGTCCTCTTTTGTGCCCCATACAGTAGTTAGGTCCCCATTGTGCCCCTATATAGTAGTTAGTGTTCCTTTTTGCCCCTATATAGTAGGTAGGGCCCCTTTGTATCCCCATATGATAGGTAGGTCTCTTTTGTGCCCAATATAATAGTTAGGTCTCCTTTGTGTCCCTATATAATAGTTAGGTTCCCTTTTGTACCCCTGTATAGTAGTTAGGTCCTCCTTTGTGCCCTTATACAGTAGTAAGGCCCTCTTTGTGCTCATATATAGAAGTTAGGTCTCTCTGTGCCCCCATACAGTAGTTAGGTTGCCTTTGTGCCCCTATATAGCATTCAGGTCCTAATTTGTGCCCCTTAAAAGTAGTTAGCTCCCCCTTTGTATAACCATATAGTAGGTAGGTCCCTTTTGTGCCCCATATAGCAGTTAGGTCCCCTTTGTACCCTCTTATAATAGTTAGGTCCCTTTGGTGCCTCGATATAGTAGATAGGTCCCCTTTGTGACCCTTTATAGTAGCTAGGTCCTCCTTTGTACCTCCATATAGTAGGTTGGTCCGCTTTGTGCCCCATACAGTAGTTAGGTCCCCTTTGGGCCCTAATATACTAGTTACATAGTTACATAGTTACTGTAGCGTCCATGGCCACGGCCGACGCCCGCAGCCATGGATCCGTGAGTGCTGGTCCCCATCTCCTTCCTAGGAGACGGCAGCGCTCACTTCCCCTCCGGTCTGCTGTGTCCCGTAGGGTGCGCGCGCACGCTCGTGCCCGGCCTTAAAGCTTGTGCGCACGCTCGTGCGCACAGAGGAAATCGTCATCATCATCAACTGCCAAGATTTCCTGGTCTATAAGAAGGCCCCAGGCCTTCTGATCCTTGCCTGAGCGTTGTTAGTTTTCCCAATTTGTCTTGCAAATGGTCCCTTAGTGTTTCCCGTTCCAGTTGTTACCCTTGTCCTGTTACCTGTTCCTGTATCCCGTGCTGTTCTTGTCCCAGTGCCTATTAATGTCGGAGTCGTGTCACGTCCTGTGTCATCTTCCACGTCCTGAGGAATTCGCCACGTCTGGCGCAACCTGCGGCATCTGTGTCACCCACCACGTCCTGTGTCATCTGCCACGTCCTGAGGAATTCGCCACGTCTGGCGCAACCTGCGGCATCTGTGTAATCCGCCACGTCCTTTGTCTTCTGCCACGTCCGGAGGAATTTGCCACAACTGGCGCAACCTGCGGCACTTGTGACATCCGCCACGTTTGGCGATACCTGCTGCACCCATCTCCATCAGTGCCAGAGCTGCGGCCACTGTCTGGACTATCCAGGTACCCTTGTGCGGGACTTTGTATTCTGGAGTTCCTGTTGTTTGGCCACCTGCCTCCCTGCTACGGGGGTCCACTAACCCACTACGTGACAGTATGCTCAGGCCATGGACCCCACTGGTCAACCTGAGACCTTGACGGCACAAGCCATGCTGGCCGAGATGGAGGATCTCCAGTCACGACAAGACCAACTCCTCCTGTCGGTGATCGCCATAGCCCATCGGCTGCTTGTTTCCACCACAGTTGTCACCACACCCATTCCTGCTGTTCCTCCTGCTACACTGTCTGTACAGGTACCGATCCCTTGTGCTTCCTGCCGCTACCTTCACGCTATGACGGAGACCCGAGGACCTGCAGGGGATTTTTGAATCAGTGCCTGATCCACTTCAGACTACATGCCAGGTCCTGCTCTTCGGAAGACGTCAGGATTGCCTACATCGTCTCAATCCTTACTGGCAAAGCCCTGGTATGGGCTAATCCTCTGTGGGAACATTAGGGACCAGAGACCCGTGACTTGCAGTGCTTCTTACAGACCTTCCGCTCGATCTTTGAGGAACCTGGGATTGTTTCTTCGGCTTCTGCATCCTTGCAGACCCTACACCAGGGAGACCTCTCCGTGGGTGAGTATGCCATTCAGTTCCGTATCCTGGCTGCTGAATTGACCTGGAACAACGAGGCTTTGGTGGCCAAATTCTGGCAGGGACTGTCTTCAGGGATTAAGGATAAGCTGACTACTCGCACATCTACCCTGGACGATCTTATCCTACTCGCCTCCCGGGTTGACACGAGGGTCCGGGAGCGTTCCCAAGAGGTTCTCCGGGAGAGAGAACTTCCTAGGCCGGATTCTACTTTCCAGCAATCCTCCTCAGTCATCCCACCAGAGGATCCTATGCAGAGTAACTATGTCAAATTGTCTACACACTTCTCGACTTTGTTTGTATTGCGGCCTCGGGGGCCATATTGTGCGTCTGTGTCCCCAGAAGCCAGAGAGACCCCATTGCCTAGGATTGATTGGAGAGACATCCCTAGGTGGAACAGTACCTAATAGAGCATACTGTTCCAAGCTGACTATTCCTGTGACCCTAGTATCTGGCGAGAGGACGCATCAAGTTTCTGCCTATCTTGACTGGTTCTGCGGCAAACTTCATTCAAAAGGAGCTAGTAGATCATCTTCAGTTGCCCACAGTTCCCCTGGAGACATCTTTGGCTGTTGCCTCAGTTAATGGACTGCCTCTGCCTGATCCAATAGTTTCTAAAACCAAGAAGTTGAAGCTCCAGGTTGGAGTCCTTCATTTGAACTGATTTCTTTCCTTGTTTTGCCCAAGGCCATCAATCCTGTTCTGCTGGGCCTGCCTTGGCTTCGACTACATGCCCCAGTCCTGGACTGGAATTCTGGAGAGGTTTTCCAATGGGGCTCCAAGTGCCTTGGTCGTTGTCTGTTGCAGATCCATCCTGTCAAGCCTCCTCTGCCTCAGTCATTGGTGGGAATGCCCCCCAAGTTTGCTCAGTTTGCAGATGTTTTCAGCAGAAGGGAGGCTGAGACGCTGCCTCCACATCGGTCTTATGACTGCCCCATTGAACTGGTTCCTAATGCCTCTCTCCCCCGTGGCCGAGTATATCCTCTCTCCATGCCAGAGTCTCTATCCATGTCGGCCTATATCAAGGAGAATCTGGAGATGGGTTTCATACGAAAGTCTTCCTCCCCGGTTGGGGCTGGATTCTTCTTCGTTAAAAAGAAGGACGGATCCCTTCAATCCAGCATTGACTACCTTGGTCTCAACCAGATCACGGTCGAGAAAAAATACCCGTTGCCACTTATATCCGAGCTGTTTGATCGCATAAGAGGAGCCCAATTTTTTTCTAAGCTAGATCTGCAGGGGGCTTATAATCTAGTCCGGATTCGCCAGGGTGATGAATGGAAGACGCAATTTAACACCTGGGACGGGTACTACGAATACCTAGTGATGCCTTTCGGACTGTGTAATGCTCCCACAGTGTTTCAGGAGTTTGTTAATAATATCTTCCGAGATCTCCTTTATGTCTGTGTTGTTGCTTATCTCAATGATATTTTGATTTTCTCCCCAGATCTGACGACTCATCGGAGGCATGTCCGTCAGGTTCTACTACGATTAAGGGAGAATCATTTATACGCCAAGCTGGAGAAGTGCATCTTTGAGAAGAGTTCTCTGCCCTTCCTGGGCTACATCATCTCGGATCAAGGTCTCAAGATGGATGCTGAGAAAGTGAGAGCTGTCCTGGAGTGGCCACATCCTCAAGGCCTAAGGGCCATACAGCGGTTCCTGGGATTCGCCAATTTCTACCTGCAGTTTATTCCAAACTTCTTATCTCTGACGGCTCCCATCTCTACCCTTACCAAGAAGGGTGTGTACGCCAAGGTGTGGACTCCAGAGGCAGAGTCCGCATTTATTAGCCTCAAGAGAGCCTTCACTTCAGCTTCGATCCTCCATCATCCTGACGTATCTCGGCAGTTCTCACTGGAAGTGGACACTTCCTCTGTTGGTGCTGGTGCACTTCTGTTCCAGAGGAGCTCCAAAGGAAAGGCAGTAGTATGTGGCTGCTATTCTAGACTTTTTTCTTCCTCTGAGCGCAATTACTCTATTGGAGATCGGGAGCTACTGGCCATCAAATTGGCTCTGGAGGAGTGGAGACATCTGCAAGAGGGTACAGCTCACCCCATCCTGATCTTCACCGACCACAAGAACCTTACCTACCTTCAGTCTGCTCAACGACTGAATCCCCGTGAAGCCAGGTGGTCGCTATTCTTCACCCATTTCCAGTTTGTGCTCCACTACCGTCCCGCGGACAAGAATGTGAGGGCCGATGCCCTGTCCAGATGGTTTCAGACGGAAGACACGGTGGAGTCCCTTCATACTATCATAGACCCGTCCTGCATTGTCACTGCTAATCCTCTGCAGGTTAGAGACATCCCTCCGGGGAGGACTTTTGTTCGGTTGACAGACAGCAGAAGAATTCTCAACTGGGAATACAGTTCTAAACTGGCTGGGCATGCTGGTGTCCGTAAAACCAGAGACCTGATTGCTTGTCACTTCTGGTGGCCCACGCTACCTAAAGATGTTATGGACTTTGTCTCTTCTTGCACGGTGCATGCTTCTAGCAAAGTTACTCACTCCAAGCCTGCCGGCCTGCTTCAACCTCTGCCTGTACCCAATGCCCCCTGGCAGCACATTGCCATGGACTTTGTCACAGACCTTCCCCCCCTCAGCAGGATGCAACACTGTCTGGGTGGTGGTGGTGGACCAGTTCTCTAAGATGGCGCATTTTATCCCGCTGACCGGCCTACCTTCTGCTCCTCGACTGGCGAGTCTCTTCATTCAACACATTTTTCGCTTGCATGGTTTAACGTCTATGGCCACGGTTCGTCATTCTGCCTTAAACCTCGACGGCCGTGGCCATGGACATCTTACCTGCTTGCAGCGTCGTCCTCCTGTGAGGCGCCGGCACTCACTTCCGGACATCTAGACTATCTCCGGGGAGGCGCGTGCCCGCGCGTGCATTTTGCAGGAAGTCTGCAATCTGGCGAGGGATGCCCTGAGCTATAAAAAGGGCTCTGCCCTCTTGCTCTTTGCCAGAGCGTTGTTTGCTACCCATAGTTTGTCGTGCTAATGGTCTCCCAGTGTCTTCCAGTTTCCCAGTGTACCTTGTTCCTGTATCCCGTATCCTGTTTCCGTGCTACCCACTTCTAGTGCTGTGCTGTTGCCGTGCTGTGCTACAGTCTCGTTGGATTTGCTACGCCTCTGCTGACGTCTTCCGCCGCCTGGCCCTGGACGTGCCTGCCTCGCTACTGTCTACGATTGCCTCAGGTATCCTCGCTGAACTATTGAACTCTGGACTTACCTGTTTGGCCAGCTGCCATCCCGCTACGCGGTACGGCCCAATGGGTCCACACCCCGTCCCGTGACACATGGCTTGCCTCTTCACATTGTGTCCGACCGGGAGGGTCAGTTTACTTCAAAGTTCTGGAGAGCCCTCTGTAAACTCCTGGATGTGAGATTGGACTTTTCCTCAGCCTATCAGTCCAGTCCAATGGGCAAGTTGAGAGGATCAACCAGATCATGGAGAATTATCTCCGCCACTTTATCTCTTCACAGCACGATAACTGGGTACAGCTTCTTCCATGGGCCGAGTTCTCATACAACAACCACACAAGTGGGTCCACCACTTTCACTCCATTTCACATTGTGTACAGTCAACATCCTAGAATCCCTCTTCCAGTGTCGACCACATCTCAAGTACCCGCTGCTGACTCGCCATATGGGGACTTTCTGCAAATCTGGCAACAGACCCGGTGCTCTATTTTGCTGGCAGTCGATCGCATGAAGCGAAAAGCTGATACAAGGAGAAGAGAACCGCCTCAGTATCTTCCGGGTACCAAAGCCTGGCTATCCTCTCGGAACATTCGTTTGAAGGTGCCTTCATACAAGTTTGCTCCCAGGTTTCTTGGCCCTTTCGAAATTCTGCAACAAATAAACCCTGTCTCCTATAAGCTGCGGCTGCCTCCTGCCCTCAGAATCCCCAACTCCTTTCATGTGTCCCTCCTGAAGCCTGTGGTCCTGAACCGCTACAGCAAGACTTCTAGTTCCACAGTTGCTCCAAGCGGTTCTTCTGATGTGTTCGAGGTGAGGGAGATCCTGGACTGCAAAAGGGTAGGAGAGGGTTTGGTCCTAAGGAGAGGTCCTGGGAGCCAGAAGAGAACCTCAGTGCCCCTGCTCTTATAAAAAAAATTCCTCTCTTGCTCTGGCCCCAAGAAGAGGGCGTGTAAGAGGGGGATACTGTAGCGTCCATAACCACGGGCCGTCGCGTTTACTCACCTCCCGACGCCCGCAACCATGGATCCGTGAGCGCTGGTCCCCATCTCCTTCCTAGGAGATGCCAGCGCTCACTTCCGCTCCGGTCTGCTGTGTCCCGTAGGGTGCGCGCGCACGCTCGTGCCCAGCCTTAAAGGGCCAGCGCGCGCACAGAGGAAATCGTCATCATCATCAACTGCCATGATTTCCTGGTCTATAAGAAGGCCCCAGGCCTTCTGATCCTTGCCTGAGCGTTGTTAGTTTTCCCAGTCTGTCTTGCAAATGGTCCCTTAATGTTTCCCATTCCCGTTGTTACCCTTGCCCTGTTACTTGTTCATGTATCCCGTGCTGTTCTTGTCCCAGTGCCTATTAGTATTGGAGTCGTGTCACGTCCTGTGTCATCTGCAACGTCCTGAGGAATTCGACACGTCTGGCGCAACCCGCCGCATCTGTGTCATCCGCCACGTCCTGTGTATTCTGCCATGTCCGGAGGAATTCGCCGCGTCTGGCGCAACCTGCGGCACCTGTGACATCCGCCACGTTTGGCGATACCTGCTACACCCATCTCCATCAGTGTCAGAGCTGCGGCCACTGTCTGGACTATCCAGGTACCCTTGTGCGGGACTTTGTATTCTGGGGTTCCTGTTGTTTGGCCAGCTGCCTCCCTGCTACGGCGGTGCGGCCTAGTGGGTCCACTAACCCGCTATGTGACAGTTACATAGTTAGTACAGCTGAAAAAAGACACATGTCCATCAAGTTCAACCAAGGGACGAGAAAAGGGAAGGTAAAAATTTCTACACATAAGAGCTAATATTTTTTTGTTCTAGGAAATTATCTAAG
Source organism: Rhinoderma darwinii (assembly GCF_050947455.1). Classification (NCBI taxonomy): domain Eukaryota; kingdom Metazoa; phylum Chordata; class Amphibia; order Anura; family Rhinodermatidae; genus Rhinoderma; species Rhinoderma darwinii. Next base: position 195,731,266 of record NC_134690.1, on the reverse strand, counting down.
CCTTTTTTAAAGCCATCTACTGCCCCAACTGTGACCAGCTCTTGCGGTAGACTATTCCATAGATTCACAGTTCCCACAGTAAAGAAGGCTTGTCGCCTCTGCAGGTTGAACCTTTTTTTCTCCAGACGGAGGGAGTGCCCCCTTGTTTTTTGAGGGGGTTTTACATGGAACAGGATTTCACCATATTTTTTGTATGTGCCATTAATATATTTATATAAATTAATCATGTCCCCCTTAGTCATCTTTTTTCAAGGCTTATGTAATGACCGGGGGGTAGGGAAACGGACAAGTGAGCCCTAATCTACCCGCCACTCTGTCCCTGCCTACTTGCAACGACCCGCCCTAGACGACGGGGTACAACTGGGCGGCGGTCCCTGCACTCAGTAAGTGCACGACAAACACGACAAACATACAAGGGAATACAAGCAAGGGAAAGGGGCAGTTGCCCACGGCAACACCGTGAGCAACCAGAGTGGTGAACGAGCCGAGTCAAGCCAGGAGTGTGCGAGGTACCAAACGAAGAGCAGAAGAGTAGTCAGTAAGCCAGGGTCTGTATGGAGCAGGAACAAAATAGAAGGAGCTGTAGCTGGGCCAGGAAACCACACGAAAAAGAATAACAAGCAAGGAGGAACAGGAAATGCAGGTATAAATAGACAGAGGGCGGGAGCTAGCTGAGTCTGGCCAGGCTGCGATAGGCTCTCCCACTCCTAAGCCTGCCAGCCTGAGTGGTGGAAGCTGGAGTCAGTCTCAGGGATGTAGATTCAGGTGCTGACTGATTAATTAAGGGAGTTAACCCCGAAGCTGTGCCTGGCAGATCCTTTACAGTACCCCCCCTTTTATGAGGGGCCACCGGACCCTTTCTAAGTGGACCTGGCTTACTGGGGAAACGCAGGTGGAACCTCCTGACCAATACCCCAGCGTGAACATCCCGGGCGGGTACCCAAGTCCTCTCCTCGGGCCCGTAACCTCTCCAATGGACCAGGTACTGGAGGGAGCCTTGGACCATCTTGCTGTCCACAATCCTGGCCACCTCGAATTCCACCCCCTCAGGGGTGAGGACGGGAACAGGAGGTCTCCTCGAGGGAGCCAAGGACAGGGAGCAGCGTTTAAGGAGGGAGGCATGAAACACGTCATGTATACGAAAAGACGGGGGTAACTCCAGCCGGAAGGAGACAGGATTGAGGACCTCAATGACCTTATACGGCCCAATAAACCGGGGAGCAAATTTCTTGGACGGAACCTTGAGACGCAAGTTCCTAGACGACAACCACACCAGATCCCCGACCATAAACAGGGGGTTAGCAGAACGTTTTCTATCAGCCTGAGTTTTTTGTATGCTCTGGGACGCCTCTAGGTTCTTCTGAACCTGGGCCCAGACAGTGCAAAGTTCCCGATGAACGACCTCTACCTCGGGATTGTTGGAACTACCAGGTGAAACGGAGGAGAACCGTGGATTAAACCCAAAATTACAGAAAAAGGGAGAGACCCCTGACGAGTTACTGACCCGGTTATTAAGGGAAAATTCGGCGAGGGGAATGAATGAGACCCAATCATATTGACAGTCAGAGACAAAACACCTTAAGTATTGTTCTAGAGATTGATTAGTCCTCTCCGTTTGACCATTAGTTTCAGGATGGAAGGCAGAGGAGAAGGACAGATCAATCCCCAACTTCATACAGAAGGCTCTCCAAAACAATGAAACAAATTGTACCCCTCTGTCCGAAACAATATTGACAGGGACCCCATGGTAGACTAGGTATGGGCTTGTTATTATGTAATGACCGGGGGGTAGGGAAACGGACAAGTGAGCTCTAATCTACCCGCCACTCTGTATCCTGCCTGCTTGCAACGACCCGCCCTAGGCGACGGGGTACAACTGGGCGGCGGTCCCTGCACTCAGTAAGTGCACGACAAACACGACAAACATACAAGGGAATACAAGCAAGGGAAAGGGGCAGTTGCCCACGGCAACACCGTGAGCAACCAGAGTGGTGAACGAGCCGAGTCAAGCCAGGAGTGTGCGAGGTACCAAACGAAGAGCAGAAGAGTAGTCAGTAAGCCAGGGTCTGTATGGAGCAGGAACAAAATAGAAGGAGCTGTAGCTGGGCCAGGAAACCACACGAAAAAGAATAACAAGCAAGGAGGAACAGGAAATGCAGGTATAAATAGACAGAGGGCGGGAGCTAGCTGAGTCTGGCCAGGCTGCGATAGGCTCTCCCACTCCTAAGCCTGCCAGCCTGAGTGGTGGAAGCTGGAGTCAGTCTCAGGGATGTAGATTCAGGTGCTGACTGATTAATTAAGGGAGTTAACCCCGAAGCTGTGCCTGGCAGATCCTTTACAGCTAAATAGGTTTAATTCTTTTAATCTTTCCTCATAACTTAGATTCTCCATTCCCCTTATTAGCTCCGTCGCTCTTCTTTGTATTTTTTCCAACTCCAGGGCATCCTTTCTATGAACTGGAGCCCAGAACTGAATTGCATATTCTAGATGAGGCCTTACTAATGCTTTGTAAAGTGGTAATATTACATCCCTGTCCCGCGAGTCCATGCCTCTTTTAATACACGACAATATCTTGCTGGCTTTTGAAGCAGCTGATTGACATTGAATGCTGTTATTTAGTTTATGATTTACAAGTACACCCAGATCCTTCTCAACAAGTGAATCCCCGAGTGTAGCTCCCCCGAGGACATATGATGCATGTAGGTTGTTGGTACCCAGATGCATAAATTTACATTTATCTACATTAATCTTTATTTGCCAACTGGATGCCC